>NC_072473.1:116914528-117032028 GCF_027574615.1 Eptesicus fuscus
TGGGACACAGTTAAATGGCAAAATGTGCATTTTATTAGAGTGCCAAAATGGAGGAAAGAATGGGCCAGAAGCAACATTTGGAGACACAATGGCTGAAAATTTGCCAAACTAATTAAAGATATCAACACACAGATTCCAGAAACTTAGTGGACCCAATAAAGAAAGATGAATCATAAGAAATCACACCAATTTTAAGCTGAAAATCACAAAGTGATCATGGTAAAAGAAGCCATAACAAAGAACTATTACCTTCAAAGAAGCAATAATAGGATGGATGATGGATCTTTTAACAGAAACCATAGTCAGAAGACAATGGTGAAACGGAATTTTTGGACTGGAACCCAGATTCTTGTCCACCAGAGTCGAAGAATGAATCCAGGGACTGAAGGTGATATAGCAAAGGTGGAAATTTATTGAAGAATAAGTACAGACTGTCACCTAGGGAGGGGGAAAGACTCCCACCTACTTCCTGTTTCCATGGTTTATAAAGGCTGCAACTCCCTGTGTCCTGATAGCCCCTCTGATTGGTCAATATTCCCGTTTGAGTTGGTTACTATAGTGACTCCTGAGGCCCTCCTCCCTCATTGTCCTCCTATTCCTTCTTTATTTTGCAAATATAGACCTTTTTGGCTACTTCCTGCTCCCTTGTCTTATGTAAATGCAACTGCACCTGGCTTCCCTGTGTTATGGAGATGTACCTTCTCCCAATCTGTAGTCCAGTGTTTTTCCATGGACCTCAATTTTAAAAATTCCCTAAGCCTGCCTATATTCCCCTAAAATTCCTGTTTCAATGGGATGGTATATTTAAAATGCTGAAATATTTTCTTAAAATTTCAACCTACAATGCTTTTATCAATGTAAAATGTCCCTCAAAAAAATCAGGGCAAAATACATTTCAAAAAGGCTGAAATATTGTGATCAGAACAACTGCAGTACATACTATACCAGATGCAGTTTTGTAGGCTGAAGAAAAATGATCTAAGAAGGAACTTTGAAAGTGATAAAGAGAAACTTAAAGAGATTAAAAATGTTTTCCACCATAACCACTTCTTTTCAACATTGTACTGAAATTTATCACCAGATCAGTAAGACCAGGAAAATAAATAAAGGAAATGAAGATTAAAATGAAAAGAATAAAAGAGTTTTTATTCATAGATAATATCAGTTTATATGTATATATAATAAGAATTAATAAATGGATCAAATATAGTTGCTGGTAAACAGTCAATATACAATTTAATTATATTTCTGTATACCTGAAGCCAAAAACAGAAAAATAAAATTTTAAAATTAATATTTATAGTAGCATTAAAAAAATCAAGTCCCCAAAATAAATCTAAATAGATATGGGCAAAAATCTCTATACTGATATTAATAATATATTATAGAGATAGATTAGAGAAAACCAGAAAAAAAAAGAAACTAACCTTTTCCATATTAACTAATACTCAATATTTTTAGATTTTTACTTCTTCCCAAGTTGATCTCTTTCTGCATCACAATCCCAATAAAACCCAAGGATATTTTTTGGTGGAAATTAAAAAAACTGGTTAGCAAATGTATGTGGAAAAGCAAAGGGCCTAGCCAAAACAAGAACAAGTTTTGAGGCTGATTGAGAGAATGCCCATATAAAATATAATCTTTATTAAATGATACATAATAAAATGTGCTGGTTTAAGCTTATTATTGAAAAAAAATTGACTTTATAAGAAAAGAAAATTTAATGAAGAGAACACTTTCAAAATAATTTGAAGAAGTCAGTATTATCCTCCTAGAAAGCCAGTTAAGGAAACAACAAAAAAGAAAATTACAGGCCAATAACTATGTTTGAAAATAAATGCAAAAATTTTAAGAAAATAATAGAAAACCAAATTTAACATCATGAAAAATATCATATATCATGGTTATGTGGGATTTATTCTAGGAATGCAGGTATGATTCAACATATGCTAATCAACAAAGATGATAAACTACACCAATATAATGAAAAATAAGAATCATATAATCATCTCACTAGATGGAAAACTGTACTTTACAAAATTCAACATTTTTCATGATAATAACTTTCAACAATTTAGCTATAGAAAAAAAAATCATATCTCAACAAAAGAAATGTATGTATTACAAGCTCACAGCTCACATCATATTCAATGCTGAAAAGTTGAAAGCTTTTTCTATAAGGTCAGGGACAAGTTAAGGGTGATCACTTTCACCACATTAATTCAACATAGTAATGGAAGTTATAGCCAGAGCAATGAGGCAAGAAAAAGAAATAAAAGACATCCAAATCAGAAAGGAAGAGGCAAAATTGGTTTTGATTTTGGATCACATGATCTTATATATAGAAAATCCTAAACAAAACAAAACAAAAAAACTCAACCAAAAAAAAAGTAAAACTAGTAAATCAATTCATTAATTCTCATGATACAGAGTCAACATAAAAAAAATCAGTTGCATTTCTATACACTAACAACACACTATCTAAAAACAAACTAAAGAAGAAAATCTCATTTACAATTGCATAAAAAATAATAATAAATTTAACTTAGGAGGTAGAAGGTCTATATACTTAAAACTGTAAGACTTTGATCAAACAAATCCAAGAAGACACAAATGAATGGAAATATATCCCATGTTTACGGATTGGAATAATTAACATTGCTAAAATGTTCATACTATCCAAAGCTTTGAATGGATTCAATGCACTCTCTATCACAATTCCAATAGCATTTTTTACAGAAATAGAAAAAAAATTCTAAAATTATTATGGAACCACAAAAATCCAAAATAGACAAAGCAGTCTTAAAAATGAGGAACAGCCCTAGCCTGGTGGCACAGTAGATCAGAGCATCATCCCATGCACTAAAAGGTTGTGAGCTCAATCCCTAGTAAGGGCACATTTGGGAGGCAACCAATTGATGTTTCTCACATTGATGTTTTTCTCTCTCTCTAAAATAAATAAATAAATAAATAAATAAATAAATAAATAAATAATCAATAAACATATCCTCGGATAAGGATAAAAAAAAAGAAAGAAGAACAGAGCTGACGGCATTATGACTCCTGATTTCATATTATATTACAAAACTATAGTAATCAAAACAGTATGGTAATTTTTTCCCACATTGACCCCTTGTAACTCACAGCCACACCCCGCCCCTGCCCCAGGTCTTTACCACACTATTGTCTGTGTCCATGGGTTATGAGTATATGCATATAAATTATTTGGATAATCTCTTCCCACCCATTGGTATTTTAATAGGGATTACATTGAATCTATAGATTGCTGTGAATTGTATGGACATTTTAATGATTTTAATTCAAGGCGACAGCTCTAATAAATTCACCAATAAAGATAACATTTTTTAAAATCCCTAAAAAACTTAAGTAGGAAAGATGTTGAACTTCAGGTAAGTAATTATAGTCAATAATAAAGGCTAATACCCTAACATGTTATAGAATGAACACATTTATTGAGTGAAACATCAACCTTATTTGGATATTTTCCCTAGTAATCAACACTGATAAAAACTAAAGAAAATCAACTGAAAAAAAAAAATGATACTGCCATAAAACAGATACACAGAACAATGAAAGAGGATAGGGAGCCCAGGAATATATACCATGTATATACAGTCAACTAATCTTTGACAAATGTGCCAAGAAAACACAATAAGGAAAGGATAGTCACTTCAATAAATGGTGCTGAGAAAACTGGATAACATAATGAAAAAAAAGGAAATTTGACCTTTATCTTATACTCTATACAAACATTTAACTCAGAATGATTAAAGACCTAAATTTAACACTTAAAACCGTAAAGCTCCTAGAAGAAAGCATAAGGAAAAGGCTCCCAGAAATCTGTTTTGGCAATGAGTTTTTTTGGATATGATACCAAAAGCAAAAGTAACAAAATAAAAAATAAACCATTGGGAGGTAGGGTAAGAGGTCAACCAAAGGACTTGTATGCATGCATATAAGCATAGTCCATGGACACAGACTGTAGGGGGGTGAAGGCATGTGCTGGGGGGTGGGAGCGGCTGGGGAGAGGTCAATGGGGGAAAAAGGAGACATATGTAATACTTTAAACAGTAAAAGATTTGTTTAAAAAACAATTGGAACTACATCAAATTGAAAAGTTTCTGCACAGCAAAGGAAACAATTAACAAACTGAAAAGGCAACCAAAGAACATACATGCATATGTGCATAATCCATGTGCACAGACAATAGTGCTGTGAAGACATCAGGGGGCAGGAGAATGGTGGAGGGGGTCAATGGGATAAAAAGAGGGATCATGTCTAATACTCTCAACAATAAAGATATTTAAAAAAAAAAAGAGGTAATAAAAATAAAATATTAACAAATGACTTTCATTAAGACACTATGAGAGTACCAACAAAAGCCAAATTTGGGAAAAAGATATTCACAACAAATATATTCAACAAGGGCTGGTATACAGAATATATTTATCCTATAACCAAGTAATAAAATGATTAAACCCCAATAAAATGGGGGGAAAAAACTTGAAATGGTACATCATAAAATAGGTTCTTCAAATTGCCAATAAGAATATGAAAATGTGTTTGTCTTTAATTTATTCATGAAGAAAATGAGTATTAAATCCATAATGTGATATTACTAAATGTCCATCAGAATTTCTAAAAAAAATTTTAAATACTGACAATAAAGTAACAGTGATTATTTGAAGCAATTTGAAGCTTTGTTTACTTATAGAGAGACTGTATATCTGTACAAACTGTTTCAAATACTAACCAAATGGTAAAATACACATCTCTGTGATATAGTTATATCACTTTTAAGTATACACTCAAGATAGATAAGTATTTATTTCCATCCACCAAGGACTTGTATACACATATTAGCTAGTTCTATAGATATTTAAAAAGGCACTTCAATGCCCATCTTTCAATTCAATCCTCCCCTTTATGTCCATTTGTTGAATTCTGCTTAAGTCTGAATCGATTAAATTCACTGATCTGTTCATCTATTTAAAGAAAATTTTTATTTACTTCAGAGAGGAAGGGAGAGGGAGAGATAGAAACATCAATGATGAGAGAGAATCTTGATTGGCTGCCTCCTTCACGCCCCACACTGAGGATTGAGCCCACAACCTGTGCATGTGCCCTGCCCGGGATTCAAACTGGTGACCTCCTGGTTCATAAATCAATGCTCAACCACTGAGCCATGCCGGCCTGGTTCTGTTAACCTATTGAATACACTTTTATTGACTTCCTAATATGTGACAAGTACTTTTATAAACATTGTAGATACAAACGCCTATTGTTTATTTATTTATACATTCAAAAAATATTTCTTGAATGCCAATCATATGCCAGATATTATGTTAGATGTTGGGCATAGAATGGTGAATAAGGGAGACTTTGTTTCTGCCTTCATGGTGCTTATATTCTAGTAAGGAGCAAGTGGTCAAGTAATAAGACAAGTGAATGAAATGATTGATATTCTGAAAGAAAATATAGTGGAAGAAACAGATGAATAAAAAAATTTCATGCAGCCCTAACCAGTTTGGCTCAGTGGATAGAGCATCAGCCTGCGGACTTAAGGGTCCCAGGTATAATTCTGGTCAAGGGCATGTACCTTGGTTGCGGCACATCCTCAGTAGGGGGTGTGCAGGAGGAAGCTGATTGATGTTTCTCTCTCATTGATGTTTCTAACTCTCTATCCCTCTCCCTTCCTCTCTGTAAAAAAATCAATAAAATAAATTTTAAAAAAGGAAAATTTTTTTTAAATTCATGCAGTTAGGAATAGAAAAAGCAAATAATTCTACTGTGGATAATGTAGGAGAAGGGGATAGATATTTACTTATTTGGAAACTGCTTCTAGTTACATCTATAAGGTTTTACTTCTCCGTTGTTTCTGATCATAATCCAAGAATTAAATCCTTTCCCTCATCTATTCTCTTTAATATTCTTATGTCTATGGCAATCTTTCCTTCTACTTCCAGCCTTCAAGTGCTTCCTCGCGTGCCTAAGTTTTTTACTGTTTCAAGACATAAAAATTACTCTTAATGTGGCGACCCTATAACTTTTGTCATAACTGTAACCTATTTTCATTTGAACTCTTCATCATTCCTGAATCTCTGTTAGGTAGAATCTACTAATTTCCCCACATCTTGTGTTGCTAAGTTTCAGGAGATAGGTTCATCTTTAATTTTGCCTTCCAATAATATTTACAAAGCATTATTCCTCTAGCCTGGTGGGAAAAAACCTGTGCCTCTGAGTCATGTGTCAAACAGTTACAGAAATTTCTTCTCCTTTTTATTCCACAGTACTGCCTGGGCATATTGCCAACTATAAATGTATGAACTTGTAACCTTCAAATTCCATCCCTACCATCTGAACCTAGATAGAGCTTTCAACACCTCTTCACATCTCCCCTAAGAATACTCTGACACCAAAGCCTTTTGGTCAATGTAGACGTGATTGATTATTTTACTAGACAGACAGAAGAGCTGGATTACATCTCATACCTTACAGGAGGTCTTTCAATTTCCCATAAAGTATTTTTTATCTTCAAAGTCCCTTCTCTCTGGAGACATTAAGGGGTATTCTTCCCTTCAATTTGTTAAAATCATTAGCCTCTAAAAGAGTACACATTGTGCCCCCCAATTTTAACAGCTTTATTGAAGTATAATCATTGATACACAAAGAATTGCACATATTTAAATGTGTACAACTTGATGATTTGAGATGTATGTGCATACCTGTGATAATATCACTATAATCATGGCAATAAAGACCTTAATAAAGTAGTTCTTTCAAATTTTTCATGCAGATAAACTGTAGTCAATAAATCTCACATATAAGTATAGTAGGAGCTCTGCCAAAATGAATTGAAGGGACAGTTTCCATATAGCACTTAAAATCACCTTTTCCCTCATAGTCAAATTTTGACTATAGCTTTCTTACAGATTCAAATTCACTATGCTTAAATGTGTGTGTGTGTGTGTGTGTGTGTGTGAAAGAGAGAGAAAGAGAGACAGAGACAGAGACAGAGAGAAATGTCCACATATGTGCATTTTCATATGTTTAAAACAATCATTAAGTAAACGGTGTTTTTACTCTATTATACATTAAGATTTTTTTAAATTTAATAAATCTTTATTGTTCAGATTATTACACTTGTTCCTCTTTTTCCCCCCATAGCTCCCCTCTACCCGATTTCTACCCCACCCTCTGCCCTTAACTCTACCCCCACTGTCCTCATCCATAGGTGTACGATTTTTGTCTAGTCTCTTCCCGCACCCCCACACCCCTTTCCCCCTCTGAATTGTCAATCCACTCCCTTTCTATGCCCCTGATTCTATTATATTCACCAGTTTATTCTGTTCATCAGATTTTTTATTCACTTGATTTTTAGATTCACTTGTTGATAGATATGTATTTGTTGTTCATAATTTTTATCTTTACCTTTTTCTTCTTCTTCCTCTTCTTAAAGAGTACCTTTTAGCATTTCATATAATACTGGTTTGGTGTTGATGAACTCCTTTAGCTTTTCCTTATCTGTGAAGCTCTTTATCTGACCTTCAATTCTGAATGACAGCTTTGCTAGGTAGAGTAATCTTGGTTGTAGGTTCTTGCTATTCATCACTTTGAATATTTCTTACCACTCCCTTCTGGCCTGCATAGTTTCTGTTGAGAAATCAGCTAACAATCATATGGGTGCTCCCTTGTAGGTAATTAACTGTTTTTCTCTTGCTGCTTTTAATATTCTCTCTTTGTCTTTTGCTCTTGGCATTTTAATTATGATGTGTCTTGGTGTGGTCCTCTTTGGATTCCTTTTGTTTGGGGTTCTCTGTGCTTCATGGACTTGTAAGTCTATTTCTTTCACCAGGTGGGGGAAGTTTTCTGTCATTATTTCTTCAAATAGGTTTTCAATATCTTGCTCTCTCTCTACTTCTGGCACCCCCATAATTCAGATGTTGGTACTCTTGAAGTTGTCCCAGAGGCTCCTTACACTATCTTCGTATCTTTGGATTCTTTTTTCTTTTTGCTTTTCCAGTTGGGTGTTTTTGGCTTCTTTGTATTTCAAATCTTTGACTTGATTCTTACATTCTTCTAGTCTGCTGTTAGGTCTCTGTATAATATGTTTTATTGCAGTCAGTGTATGTTTAATTTCTAGTTGGTCCTTTTTCATATCCTCAAGGGTCTCGCTAAATTTATCGGCCTTTTATAGGAAATTCTTGAAAAACCTTATAACCGTGGTTTTGAACTCTATATCCAGTCATTTGTTTTCCTCCAATTCTTTCATTTGTGATCTGTTTCTTTGTCTCTGCATTTTTGCTGCTTCCCTGAGTTGGGAGAGTAGCTTTGTGTGCTAGGTGTCCTATATGGCCCAGTGGCTCAGCCTCCCCAGTTACCTGAGGTGGACACTCTTGGTGCACCCCTTTGTGGACTGTGTGCACAGTCTTGTTGTAGTTAAGTCTTGATTGTTGTTTGTATCACTGGGAGGAATTGACCTCCAGGCCAATTGGCTATGAGGATCAGCTGTGTCTATGCCAGGAGAACTTCTGTGCTGGAGACAGACTTATGAGACAAGACTTGCAAAATTGCAAAAGCCTCTGTGCTCAGCTTGGATGGGGCAGAGTCTCAGGGCTGAGAAGACAGCCTTGGCTTCCTGTCAGCCCTGCCCTATGAGGCCCCTGGGTCTCAGTGTCCCTCGGTAATCACTGCAGTCCTCTCTGCGCGCACTCGCACACGCGACTCCAGACCTCTGCCTTTCGCAGCTCCCCTGAGTTTCCGTGTGCTCCTCTCTTTTCCCGACAGTCCAGACTCCCTCCGTGTGAGTCTGAGTGCCCAGGGTCTCGCCCTGGGGTTCAGTGCAGTTGGAACTGGGGTTCAGTGCAGTCGGGAGCTTTCGTCTCCCTCCCGTTAGAGAAAGCCAGCCAGGCACTCAGGCGCCTGTCCTCTCTGCACGCGTGTCTCTGTACCTCAGCCTTTTGCAGCTCCTCCGAGTCTCCATGTGCCCCTCTTTTTCCTTCTAGTTGTAGAATTTCCACTTAGCCAGCTTTCCTGTGGTTCTGGCTGATGTCTGTTCTGTCTTTTAGCTGTAGTTTTGAAATTGTTGTGCGAGGCAGCAGTTTAGGTGTTGACCTATGCCGCCATCTTGGTTTTTCTCTCTACATTATAATCTTGATGAAGTCCTGAGCCTACATAAACTCTCAGAGAACTCTTGATATAAGGGGACAAAGCTACTGTTTAGAGCAATGATCTTGTTCTATGCAGACAGCAGAACAGGGAAATGAAACACTTTACATAATGGAACTTCAGAAAGTTCTTTCCTGAAATAGTATGTTTCCCATTACACAATGCAGGGATAGTTTTTTTATTCTCCTGGTTAGTATTCTTTCTTATTTATTTATTGATAAATGTATTACATATGTGTTCTTATCCTCCCATTGCCCCCCACCCCCACCCTTGCTTGTGCCCTCACACCCCTAGTGTCTGTGTCCATTGGTCAGGCTTATGTGCATGCATACAAGTCCTTTGGTTGATATCTCCCTCTTACCCCCATCCTCCCCTGCCTTCCCTCTGAGGTTTGATGGTCTGATCGATGCTTCTCTGTCTCTGGATCTGTTTTTGTTCATCAGTTTATGTTGTTCATTATATTCCATAAATGAGTGAGATCATGTGATATTTATCTTTCTCTGACCGACTTATTTCGCTAAGCATAATGCTCTCCAATTCCATCCATGCTGTTGCAAATGGTAGGAGTTTCTTCCTTTTTATAGCAGCATAGTATTCCATTGTGTAGATGTACCACAGATTTTAATCCACTCATCTGCTGATGGGCACTTAGGCTGTTTCCAAATCGTAGCTATGGTGAATTGTGCTGCTATGAACATAGGGGTACATATATCCTTTCTAATTGGTGTTTCTAGTTTCTTGGGATATATTCCTAGAAGTGGGATCACTGGGTCAAATGGGAGTTCCACTTTTAGATTTTTGAGGAAACGCCATACTGTTCTCCACAGTGGCTGAACCAGTCTGCATTCCCACCAGCAGTGCACGAGGGCTCCTTCTTCTCTACATCCTCTCCAGCACTTGTTGTTTGTTGATTTGTTGATGATAGCCATTCTGACAGGTGTGAGATGATACCGCATTGTTTTGATTTGCATGTCTTGGGTGATTAGTGACTTTGAGCATGTTTTCATGTCTCTTGGCCTTCCTTATGTCCTCTTTCGAAAAGTATCTACTTAGGTCCTTTGCCCATTTTTTGATTGGGTTGTTTATCTTCCTTTGTTAAGTTGTATGAGTTCCCTGTAAATGTTGGAGATTAAACCCTTAATGGAGATAACATTGGCAAATATGTTCTCCCATGCAGTGGGCTTTCTTGTTGTTTATTGATGGTTTCTTTTGCTTTATGAAAACTTTTTAGAGAGATTTTCATGTATATTACATAAGTGTTATCTGTGAAGAATTTTAAGAAATGAAACTATTTTATCAGATTTGTGTTTTAGATAGGTCATTCCAGAAGTGTGAAAGATGGGTTAGAAGGGTCTAGACTAGAGGCAGAGAAACCAGTTAAGAGATAGAATGATGGTCTGAAATAAGACAGTACTGTATGGTAGGCCAGAGAGCAGGACACTATTTTAACTGATATTTAGGAGGATAAATCAATGACTGGGTAAATGGAAATGTGAGAGATAATGGCAAAGAAGAGGTCAAGGCTGACTACCATGTATTTAGCTTTAGAGTATTTGGGGACTTAAGAGATTCCTTTGAGAATTTTATGAAATGTGTATACTCCTCCTTCCAAGGAATGAGCATAGATATATACATAGAAAGAATTTCACAAGCAATATAAAAAGGTTCAAATTTCTCTGTCTGGTAGGCACAGTGAGATCTGTGGTTTGAGTGTATGGATAGTCTCATAAACTGTGATGGATTTAATTTAAAAACTGTGATTTAATTATGAATTATTAAACTATCCAATAAGTTATTTAGGTTTTGTGCCTTTTTACATGGTTTGAAGAAAATATACTTAAATGTTTTTAATTTTTCTCAATTAAAATGGCTGTTTGAAAATCATACACACTTGAAGTCTATAAATATGACTATTCAAAATTACAAATTAATGAAAAAACTTTTGCCATTCTACAATTTGTCTTTCCATTTAACACAGCAACAAAAACATAAAATATTTTGCTTCTACATAACTAATATATTCTATTTATTGAATTTCTATTTGCCATTTATTATATTCCTAGGTATATTAGATATAATCTCTAAGGAGCACAAAGATTAGTAGAGGATATAAGAAAAGAGTACAAATAACTGTAACATAAAGGTCAATAAAGTAAGTATCCTAAGAGTATAGTAAGTATAATTTTTTGGGAATGAAGAAGAAACAGAATCACATACTTATTTAGTATCTTAACAGCTGAATATAAGGATGATGTGGTCATTTTGCTTGTTTTAAATCACACATTTCTAGAGGTTAGAGACAATCTTTTGATTATTTCATCTAAGTGTCTAATGCTTTTAGAAATTGCAGTGAGGATGCTTTTTAAACCTCAAATATAAGACTATTTATATAGAGGTGTGACACCCAAGATTTACTTTTATTCTATATATTCCTTGCCTGGAGTGTATACTATGAAATAAGATGTGTGATACAGTTTAATAAAAATACATATGAGGCCCAGCCGGTGTGGCTCAATGGTTGAGCATCGACCAAAGAACCAGGAGGTTGAGGTTGGATTCCTGGTCAGGGCACATGCCCAGGTTGCTGGCTAGATCCCCAGTGTGGGGTGTGCAGGAGGCAGCCAATCAATGACTCTCTCATCATTGATGTTTCTATCTCTTTCTCTCTCTCTCTTCCTCTCTTAAATCAATAATAAACTATGTTTTAAAAATATATAAAATCATTATTACTACAGTAAAAGGGAGTAGAAAGCAGAGTGGCTTCCCTAAAAAAGTAAAATAGATAGGTTTATGCAAACATATTTGTGGAGACATTAGAGAATATATGACGTATTGAAAAAAAATGTATCCCTTCATTTTATTCTATCTCATTGTCATGCCCTTCTTTCCATATAGAAGTACAGATTTGCAACATGATTATTTGTTTTCAAAAGCCTACATTTATGTGTTTTCTCTGTCCTGCTGAGTGAAAAACAAACAAGCATGAGGAATTGAAAGCATAGAGGACTTCTAAATACATATGAAATACTATTTGTCAATGACATACATATGATTTTCTTCCATGTTTTCCATTTATAATTTTCAATGCAGATAGTAACAATATTTTACTCATTTAATAATGGATCTTTCCAGAAGTTGAACTCACATGACCTATCAATGGTTCAAGATGAGCAACCAAGTGGTTAATACTGTTTTGGTTTCCCAAAGTACAGGTGAATTTCACTAGCTTATAATTCCTTAAGAGTGAAGGTTTTGTAGCATGCATGTTTACATATCATACATATTTATTTTATATTCATAAGCTCTACAGGAAATAAAGCATATACTTTCAGTTTTTGAGGTGACAAAACAACTGTGGTAAAAACATGACACAATTTTGACTCAGGAGCTTTGTTGTCCCTACAACAATATGTGTCACCTTGGTCTGGTCACATAATGTATTTATACTTTTATACCAAATTTGAGTTAAAACTTTTAGTATCTAGATGTAAATGTAGAGATGGAAAAGAAAAATTACATTATAAAAATAAAATTGACAGGCCCTGACTAGGTTGCTTCGTGGGTTGGCGCACCATCTCATACACCAAAAGGCTGCAGGTTTGATTCCCGCTCGGGGCACATACCTAGGTTGCAGATTCAGTCCGCAGTAGGGGCACATATGGGAGACAACTGATCAATCTTCTCTCTCTCTCTCTCTCTCTCTCTCTCTCTCTCTCTTTCTCTCTCTCTCTCGATTTCCTCTCTCTAAAATCAATAAACATATCCTCAAGAGAGGATTTAAATTTTTTTAAATAATACAATAAAATTGAAAGAATTTGGCAAGATATTAGATACAATTAGTAAAACAGAGTAATGTGTCAAAAAGCTCTCCACAATCCCATCTCACCTCCTGTCTACACATTAGTTTTTTAAGATGTGTAGCAGTCAGGATATGTTAGGTCATGCTGTGATAGCAATATCAAGATCTCAGTTCCTTAACACTAAATAAGTTTATTTCTTGCTCATGCAAATTCTGCTGCAGGCCTCCATTACTTCAGAGCAATATTTTCCCATGTGGTAGATAAGTATTCTAACTGCTTCTGTTTTATGGCACATCGGCACATCCATTTCAACATGATGCTTCAGGGTTCATTCTGGCAGGTGAAGAGAGCATGACACAATGGGTCTTAAGTGGGTCTGCCCTGAGTGATACATATTATCATCAGTGACAGTTAGTTAACCAGAATTAGTCATGTGACCCCATCCAATTTGCAAGACTGGGGAATATAGTCATCTATATGTCTAGGTAAGCAAAGAGAAGTGGAAATAATGGTGAGAATTAGTAAAATTTATCTGGAATATAAGGAATTTGGTGGTTCTGCATCATAACTTGGATGAAATAAGATAATTCCATCAAAGGGCAAAAAAAGATAAAACAGTATATGAAAACAAAATACAAAAACGTGTAAGGGGATTAAATGTAGGATGGCATATTTTAATAATTTAAAGTAATCAAAATTATTATGATAAAATGTGTAAGAAGAAAATACATAGTGAAAATTTTGAGTTTAATCTCTGCAGATGATGCACCAACTTAAGTTGAGCATACACTTAGGCACAACAATTCTTTAAGATTCCTTTTCAAGTGTGACTCTGCCTAAAAAACACTTTTTATGTAAAAATATTAATATAATTATTTTGACTATTACATGCTATATTAGCTGTATTAGGAATGAAATAATGCATCTCTTGGATAAACTCTACAACAATTATCACATATCAGAAAGTGAACTTAAACTTTCTGTTCCCTAATGACTTCTTCTAAATATTTGTCTGAATATTATAAATAAAATAATTATGAAATATCCTCAAATATATTTTTAAATGTCAAATTAACATTCATGAAAGAGGAACTTTGTAGAGGATATTTTGAGTTAGTCAAGCTAAACAATTGTCAATCAACTAGATTTTAAAAATTAAAAAGCTAATGAATCGTCTCCTGTTAGAGAAAAATGAAATATTTGATTCTTTGTTTAGACTTTGTTTTTAATTGGGGTGTCCTTAACACCTTTGTACATCTCATCAATCTCTCTTTAGAAAAAAACAAACACATAGCTCATGCTCCGAGCCGCAGTCAAGCAACAATGTTCCGCTAAAGATTAATAGCATATTTTTTTATTTTTTAAAATATTTTTATTGTTTAAAGTATTACATGTAGTAGTACATATATTTCCTTTCCCCCCCCCCCATTGACCTTCCCCCAGGCTCCCTAACCCCTGTCGCATGCCCTCATCCCACCCTCCCAGTGTCTTGTGTCCATTTGTTCAGCCCAAATGCCCATCAGCAGATGAGTGGATTAGAATACTATGGTACATCTACACAATGGAATACTACGCTGCTATAAAAAAAGAAGGAATTCTTACCATTTGCAGCAGCATGGATGGACCTGGAGAGCATTATGCTAAGTGAAATAAGCCAGGCAATGAAAGAAAAATACCACATGATCTCACTCATTTATGGAAAATAAAGAACATTATAACCTGATGAACAAAAAGATATAGAAGCAGTAAAGCACCAAACAGACTGTCAATTTATAGCGGGAAAGCAGGGGAGTGTTGAGGAGGGGGGAAAAGAGATCAACCAAAGGACTTGTATGCATGCATATACGCACAAGAAATGTTTAGACTTTTTAATTAAAAATTGTCCACCACTGAAAATATGCAACTTTTTGCTGTACCATCCAACAATGCCAATAAAATGTCCCTTAACAAAGCTAGTGACTGAGCTGTCAAAGATAACGAAATTGGTGCTAAGATAAAAGAACTGTGTTTGCTTTACTACAATTAAATGAATTGCATCATATTTTCCTTAATGTCACCCTAAAAATGTGAGACAGAAGTGGAAACTCAATACCAACTTAAATTAATTTTTACCTTTTCTACTTACATATTCATATAGGTTTTGCATTTATGATCATTCCTACTTTGTCTTTCTTCTTTTGCTTGCAAAAAACAAAACAAATATTGTGCATAACCAACATATATGGGAGCCTTGAAAGTTTTAGTAGAAAAAAAGTTATTAATGAAAAGTCACTGAGAAGCATAATGGAAAGAGCAAGCTAGTGGAGGGGAAATAATGGAATAATCATAATTCCATTACAAGGAAAATAATAGAAAAATAACACAAATACAGTATAAATTTACAAAGCAAATAGCAAGATATATTAATCCAACATATGTAAATATTTTACATTGGAAATGAATGGGCTCTTTGTCTTAAGGAAAATAATTCCAAATGGAATCACTGAACTGCAGAAAATAATAAAAAGTACCTACTAGTAAAAGATAAATATGTAGTATATAGAAGACTATGAACAATTAAAAGTAATAAAATCAACAATTTCTTGTGGGGTTTATAACATACATAGAACAACTGAAAGGACAAAGCAGAACTGGCTATCCTCCATCTTGTGGAGCTAGTCAGTCTGATCCCCCCTCCTCCCTGCTGGGAGTGGCCACAGGAGCTTCAGGAATGTCCTAACTTCCCCAACCACTGCCTGAGTGGACCAATGAAGCTCCAGAGACGCAGCTTAGGTCCTAATAAGGCATAACCACAGGACATCACTGTTGACTAGTCAGGAAACAATGGGGGATGGCTCCAGCCTCAGAATGTACTGGTCACTTCCTGACCTTTGCTCTGTAAGACCCTGCTGAAAAACCCTGACCTAATAAGGCGATCTCTGTAACCCACGTCACTTCCCTAAGTCCACCCAAATGACCAACCCTTTATAACCCATCATTCTCCCGGAGTTCGCTCTCTCGTCTCGCTGCTGCACCAGAAAGAGGCTGGGAGCTAAACCTGGGTTTGAATAAAGACTCTTTGCTTTTGCATCAGAGAAAAGGCTCCCTGTGGTTGATTATTGGGGACCCCAAACTCTGGGCATAACACAACAATATGTAACAACAGCAGCACAAGGACTATTGAATGTAGTTAAACTTTTAAGTTTTTTGCATTGTTCATTAAGAAGTAATTATTTAAGGTATGCTATAATAAGTTAAGCATGAATATTGTCATCTTTAGATTAACCACTAAAACTATTTAAAAAGTTATATAGCTAAAAATCTAATAGAGAATGTAAGATAGAATAAGTTAAAATATTTGACTGATCCAAAATAAAAGGTAAGCAAAATTGAAACAAAGAGGCTAAGAGTGGATGAGACATTTACCAAAAAATGGCAAAATGGCAGATGAAAATAAAATAATAATTGCACTAAAAGTAAATGAGTAAAACACCAATTAGCTGACTGGATTTAAAAATAAAAAACTACATGCTGTTTAAAAAGATATACTCTAATATAAAGGTGAAACTAAAAGTAAAAGGATTCAGATACTTAATTCTACCCACGAAGGGACTATTACAGGAATTGCCTTACAACTGTAAACAATGTGAGACTCGGGTAAAATATATGAAAAAGCTGTTCTAAGACATTTGGCTATAGAAGTCATAGAGAGTGACCTCTAGGAGAAGGAAAACAAAGGAGTGGAGCACAATAATTTTCCCAGGTAACTTCCAGGAGGTAATGTCCAGATTGAAATGTAGAGAGCTGAAACCAAACAGAGCTCTGGTATCTTTCTGAATTGAGGACACAGTACAGAACATGGAGGATTTCAGAGTCAAGACAGACTTTTTAAGGTACAATATCTTAAAAGAGGGAGTTCCACAGAGAGAAAAAGAGAGTCTTGAAAATCTTCAGAGGGGTTTCCTGAAATCTTTGGCTGGATATTGGTGTTGGCTTGTATGAGTTGGATGTCCATAAGGATGAGGAAATAATCAGTGGAGAACAGTAACCTGCACATTTTCTGAAGCTCATATAAAGCCTGGAGTGTTTAGTCTTCCTAGAAGCCAGAGTGGTGAAGCCTCTTCATATACAGGGCATCAATTAGAGGTCTCAGAAAGCTATTGCTATTGAGTAGAGATAAATAGCTATTGCTATTGAGTAGAGATAAATTGTCTCTATATTAAAGATACCTTGGGTATCTCTTAAAATGGCATACAAATAAGTCTTGAAAATATAAAACTTCCCAATTTGCATTGAACAAACTCCAATGTTCTTTACAGAAATTTAACAAAATCCAAAACCCAGAAATGTAAAAAATAACATTTAGTATCAAATTGAAAAAAATTCCAGGCATTCAAGAAAATATAAATATGATCCAGAACTAGAGGAAATATCAGTCAATAAAAAAAGTGCCAGAAATGAGAGAAATAATAAATGTAGTAGACAAAAAGCCATTACCAATTTGCTTTATATATTCAAGAATGTAGAAGAAAATATGAACATGATAAAGAGAGAAATGAAAGATTAATAAAACTTTTTAAACATAGTATCTGAAATAAAAGATATACTGGATAGGATTAACATCAGATTCTATGAACTTGAAGAAAAGATTAACGAACTTGAAGACAGTGATATAAATTATCCATAAAGAAGCACAGAGATACAAAAAGACTAAAAAAGAGCAAAGACAGCATCAGTGACTTGTGGGATGATATCAAGTGGTGTGACATACCTGTTGTAATGTCAGGAAGAGAAGTGTTGAGAAAAAGTATATAGAAAAATTTTTTGAAGAAATAGTTGCCAAAGTTTTTTTCCACAAACATGATTAAAATAATAAGCACAAAAAAAACAAGTTTCTTAACAAAACTCATGTAAAATAAGTATAAAGAAAATCATACTGATACACATGATAATTAAATTCCTAAACACAGTGATAAACATAAAATTTTAGAGCCAATGAGTTTAAAAAATTACAAGGAGGTTAACAACAATAAGAATAATATCAAGCTTCTCATTAAAAACTTTAAAAGCCAGAAGACAATGGAGCAACATCATCAAAATATTGAAAGAAAAAAAATCAACCTAAATTTATATTCCTATCAAAATATATCTTAAAATATGAAGATGAAATATAGACTTTTTCAGACAAACAGAAGCTAATGGAATTGCCAAATGTTCACTACTAGAAGAATTCATGGTGTTTTTTTTCATCTTCAAGCAAAAGGAAAATAATAGTAAATAGAAATTTGGTCAAAACAATAATAAGGACCAAGAGTATGCAAATAATAATGATGCCTCAAAATACATGAAAAAAACATAACTGAGAGGATAAATAGAAATATCCTCAATTATACTTAGATATTTTATCAAGCCAATCTTAGTATCTGATAGAGAAAATGGATAGAAAGGAAATGGAAGACTTAAACAATACTACCAAAATGTTTTATCTAATTGATACATATATCCTATCTAATAAAGAGGGAATATGCTAATTGACCCTAACACTGTCGCAAAGATGGCAGCACCTACAGCCAATAAGGAGGGAATATGCTAATTGACTGCCACACTCTCAAAGATGGTGGCACCCACAGACACAAAATGGCAGCATCCAGTGCCCTCAGTCCCGCTGGGGAGGCAGGCACATGGCAAGGCTGGGCATGCCTGCCTCTGGAGTCCCCCAGTCCCCTCAGCCCCTCAGCCACCCAGGGCTGGCCCGAGGTACAAGCAAGCCTCAGATGGCAGCTGCCCAGCTGACGCCAGAGGCATAGGCAAGCCTCGGATATTGGCTGCCCAGCCGCCCAGGGCTGGCCTGAGGCACAGGAAAGCCTAGGATGGCAGCTGCCCAGCTGCCCAGGGATTCCCGAGGCTCAGGTAACCAGGGCCAGCCAAGGCTTGCACTGCCGGCAGTGGCAGCAGCAGAGGTGTGATGTGGTGTAGCATTCCCCTGATCACCGGTCGCCTCCCACCCCTCAGGTATCCTGGACTGTGAGAGGGGACAGGCCTGGCTGAGGGACCTCCCCCTTCATAACTGAGAGGATGAATTTTCATGCACTGGGCCCCTAGTATGTACGTGTATGTATATATGTATATATATATATATATATATGAAAATTATATATATATGAAAATTATATATATATGAAAATTATATATATATATGAAAATTATATATATATATATATATATATATATATATATATGTATGTATATATATGAAAATTCATGCACTGGGCCCCTAGTATGTACATGTATGTATGTATGTATATATATATGCCTGATGCCTAGCCTGCCCCCTCTCACAGACCAGGAGCCCTCAGGGTATGTCCTATTGATGGCTTAGGCCCGCTCCCCATGGGGAGCGGGCCTAAGCCACAATCTGGCCTCTCTCTGTGGGAGGCGACCTGGCTGATCAGGGGAAGGCACCAGCCCCATCACCCCGCTGCTGCAGCCACTGCCAGCCAGCGCAGCTGCTAAGGTGTTTTCATCAACATGGACTCCAGTCCCTTCATCATGAAAAAATGACAACTTTCTTTAGGCATTTTCAAGATGTGTCTTTCATAGGATATGACATTTCTTTCTTTCTTTTTTTTTTTTATCCTCACCTGAGGATATGTTTCCATTGATTTTTAGAGAGTGTGGAAGAAAGAGGGAGAGACAGAGAGAAACATCAATGTGAGAGGGACACTTTAGTTGCCTCCTGCATGAGCCCTGACCTGGGCCCCAGCCAGGGAGGAGCCTGTAACCTCGGTACATACCCTTGATCAGAATCAAACCCAGACCCTGGGGTCCGCAGGCCGAGGCTCTATCCACTGAGCAAAACCGGCTAGGGCAGGATATGACATTTCTTAGCCCCTCCAGCAGCAGAACTTCTTTTTTTCTTCCAGGAGTGTTGTGGAAAAACCCTAGATCACCTTCTTGGATTCTTATTACCCAAGTTACCAAGAACACTGCAAGTGGCGGCGTACAGGGAGCTTAGCCAATGAGCAGTCAGAAAAAGTGTTTACGCTCGAACTGGTTTGGCTCAGTGGATAGAGCGTCAGCCTGCAGACTGAAGGGTCCCAGGTTTGATTCCTGTTAAGGGCATGCACCTTGGTTCATCAATGTTTCCCACTATCTATCCCTCTCCCCTCTTCTCTGTAACAAATCAATAATATATTTAATAAAAAAAGAAAAGAAAAGGTGTTTCCTCTGCAGCTCATGCACAGAGGACCCCCTATATTGTGTCCACTGGGCTAGGGTTGTGTCCCTGTGGCCCGGGGGGACATACCCCCAAGGCCGGCAGCTAGCCCTGCATTGTGGGCACCAGGCTGGGAGCATTGACCCAGGTTGCCGCTTGGTGCTGGCACATGTGCAAGCGGCTGATGATCCCACCCCGACCCAAGCCACTTGGCACCTGAGCCCATAGGCCTGGAGTGGCTGGGGGCATACTGGGACCCCGGCCGTTTAGGGCCTACATGCAGGCCTACAGGCTAGGAGCGGCCTGGGTCTGCTCGGTGCCTATGTATGCAAATTAACCCACCATATTTGCCAGCTTAATTTGTATACTCACTCTTGATTGGCTGGTGGCCATCACGGAGGTATGGTCAACTTGCATCTTTCTCTTTTATTAGTGTAGATATATCCATCCTATATAATAAAAGTGTAATATGCAAATCAACCAAATGGCAGAATGACAGGCCACTATGATGCGCACTGACCACCAGGGGGCAGACGCTCAATGCAGGAGCTGCCCCCTGGTGCTCAGCTGTAAGTGAGGCTTAAGGCTGGTGAGCCCATTGGCTGGTGAGTGCAGCGGTGGTGGTGGGAGCCTCTCCTGCCTCTGCTGCAGGTGGGCAGTAAGGAGTGGGGTGTCCCAGACTGCGAGAACCTTGGACTGCAACAGGGATGTCTGTCTGCCAGCAGGCGGACATCCCCTGAGGGGTCCTGGGCTGCGAGAGGGTGCAGGCCGGGCTGAGGGACACCCCCCTCCAATGCATGAATCTCATGCACCAGGCCTCTAGTATACACATAATATTTCACTCAAGAACAGCAGAATACAGATTATTTTAAGTATAAATAGAATATTCTCTAAGACAAATCATATTCTGAAAAATTAAACAAGTGTAATACATTTAAAATCATATAAAAATTATCTTACCTCAATTGAACTAAAAAAGAAAACAAGAAAAGAAAGAAAATTCCTAAACATTTAGAATTTAAGCAGCACACTACCATATACCATCTGGATCAAAGAATAAAAACCAGGGAAATTAGAAAACATTTTGAACTGAATAAAAATGAAAAAGCAGCTTATCAAAATCTTGATATATACTATTCCGAAGCAAATTTGTATTATTAACAGCTTATATTAGACATAAAAGCTTTCACCTAAAGAAATAGAAAAAGAAAAGCCAATTAATCCAAATAAAGCAGATTTGAGTAAAAAATATAATAAAGGTAGAAATAAATGAAATAGTAAATGGACATACTATACAGAAACTCAATTACCTAAAAAGCTTATTCATTGGAAAGATCAATACATTTATTTTTTATTTTTTATTTTTTTAGAATTTTTTTTATTTTTAATTTTTTTAATTTTTTTAAATTACTTTATTGATTAAGGTATCACATATTTGTCATCAACCCCCCCCATTCCCTTCCCAAACCCTCCCACATGCATGCCCCCCTCCCCCTGTTGTCCATGATCACTGGTTAGGCTCATATGCAAGCACACAAGTCCTTTGTTTGATCTATCTCCCTTGTCCCCACCCTCCCCTACCTTCCCTCTGAGGTCTGACAGTCTGATCAATGCCGTTCTTGTTCTTCAGTCTATGTTGTTCATCTTTTCCCCTAGATGAGTGAGCTCATTTGATACTAGGAATACACTTATAGGAACCGGAAATGAGACAAGCAATGATAGTTATGCTGAGAGGCAAATGAAACAGTCTATAGTGAGTTTCTTTCTGGGCCAACAGTTCTTTTGAGTCCCAGTTTCTATGTCCAACAGTTGTTTATGTGTTCATAACAGCAATGATATTTCAGTTCTGGATGGTGGACAAATGGTGGTAATGCAGGTCCGACACTCTCTGGTTTGGTCCTGGGCAATCTGCAGTGATGCCCATCTGCTGACTGCTAGTATGGCAAGGCATGGTCAGCGTCTTCCATCTCTGGACTGTTTCTCTTCTGACTTCATGGCTGGAGCACTCCTGACAATTTCTCTCTGTTGCAGGAATCCACATGGTCTCAGAGTTGTTTTCTGAAAATATACAAACATATTCTCGACCAAAAGTTAATAAAGGAATATTTTCTATAAATTTGACTTGCGATCCTTTTTCATTTTTTTGCCCAAACGATTTTCCTTTGGCTTGTTTTGACACCATGTATGTTTTACCTGGGTGTCTTGTTGTTAGCATTACAAATGAAAGTTAATTTCTAAAGTAAAAATTTTCTAGATGTAATTTATTTAAAGGATATTTTTCCTTACATGATATTCTTCTACTATCCCCCCTTTTTTGTTTAAATATTGGGAGGCTTTTGGAAATTTTATGCTGTAATCTTGATAACTTTTAAATTTAACTTTTCTGCACTAAAATGTGACTGCTTTAGGTTCATTATATGTTACGCAATTTTACCATGAGATGAACTACCAATAAAAATTTTAGTTAACACTTTAGGAACAGCTTTTTTATCCAGTACAATTGATTTTTCTAGAGTATTTGCTTATTTTGATTGGCCAATTTAAATTAGTCTGAAAACTTGACTACTATTTTACTGTCAAATTTAGTACTCTAACAACCATCTTGTTTTACCCTGTAATTATTAGTGGAGAGGATTATTTGCCTTCTTGAGTAGGCCCTAAGCATTCCTGGTGCTAGGCTGGATTTAGATATCATAGACCCCAGTTCCCCGGATCATGGGTGCAAGACATCTCCATCAAGTCTTGTTGCAGTGAGAGGGCATCTGCTGTCGGCCAAGTCTCTGTTACCTGGGTCCCAATTTGTGCTGGGCATGTGAAGCTGAGAAGCCATGGGGGCAGGAGATCTCCTTCAGCAGGGGTGAGGGTTCAGGCCCCTGCAAACTTGGGGGGGTGAAGGTCTGTGCCCCACCTCTGTTGACTCCCAAATTCTCTCTTGATGGCTCCTATGTGACTGTGACTATCTTAGGTTGTTCCTCCCCTGAGGAATCTTACCCGTCTCTGGCTAACCAGCCATCCTCCAGGGCCAAGCAGGGTGATGTGAGGTTTAGTTTTGTCTCCTTGGTCGCCTATGCCCCCATGGCCTCCATGCCCAGCACCTGCCTTGGGATCCCCTCGCCTGCTGGCAGGGTCCCAGCACTGATCACATATCTTGTGGAACCCAGGTTTCTTCTCCAAGGAGGCCCAGCTCACCCCACTGGGCGAGAGACAGATCCATGGTACCAGCCATCATGAGGTTTCAACCTTGGCATGAACAGAAGCTCAGGCAACAGCTGTGGACAATTGGATTGTGAGAAGCGGGTCCCTCTTGGCCAAAAGGGCAAGAGGGGCCAATTTAGAATGCTCAGGTGCCTTCCCAGGGGGCCCGCTACACAGTGGAAAGGATTAAACCCTTTCATGTCCTTTTTAAAGTGCTGCCAAACATTCAAAGAATTAGTTTGTAAGTTTGTTTGGGGTAATTGTATAATATACTGGTGTAATTCTAAAATATCTAGAGATGTGTTACGTTTGTCTCCAAGCACCAAACAGATGATTTTTTTTTTATCCCCACGGGTGTGAGGAACTATTATAAGTAATGGGGGTGATCCAAATCTGGAAAAAATTTTAATGACAGTGTAGAATAATATCATGTAAGGATATTCTTTGTTCTAGTCCATGGCAATTCCCTTTCAAACTGGCTGTTCATTTCTTTTTATATAGACAAGGTCTTAGTTACATTTTCTGCACCTCTACCAGGGGCAAGTAGTGATAGTAGTGACACCCTTTCTTTGGTGTCCACACAAGCCAGAAACCTCTCTTTAATTGTACACACAAAGGGTCATTGTTTTGATTTTGTGTCATACAAAAGGGAAGCTGGGTGGAGACCCCTGTGTATTTATACTTTCTTGCCCCACCCATGGACCTCTTGGATGACCAAGGTGTTTGGTATTATTGGTAACTACATTAGTCAGGGGATCAGCCCACGTAAGGGGTCTTACCCATGAAGGGTCAGGAGCATAAGACCAAAATACTTACCCTCTTATCCCATGTAAAATTACCGTACATCTGATGATTGCTAGCGTGGCTAGAAAGGCGTTCTCAGGCATTCTTGGGTTTCTGGTTACCTCACAATTTCTTCCCTGAGGTTTGACGTTCTGATTGATGTTTCTCTGTTTCTGGATCTATTTTTCCCCCCATCAGTTTATGTTGTTCATTATATTCCACAAATGAGTGAGATCATGTGATATTTATCTTTCTCTGCCTGGCTTATTTCACTAAGCATAATGTTCTCCATCTCCATCCATATTGTTGCAAATGGTAAGAGCTCCTTCTTTTTTACCGCAGTGTAGTATTCCATTGTGTAGATGTACCACAGTTTTTTAATCCACTCATCTGCTGATGGGCACTTAGGCTGTTTCCAAATCTTAGCTATGGTGAATTGTGCTGCTATAAACATAGGGGTGCATATATCCTTTCTGATAGATGTTTCCAGTTTCTTGGGATATATTCCTAGAAGTGGGATCACTGGGTCAAATGGGAATTATATTTTTAGTTTTTTAAGGAAACTCCATACTGTTCTCCACAGTGGCTGCAACAGTCTGCATTCCCACCAGCAGTGCACAAGGGTTCCTTTTTCTCCACATCCTCGCCAGCACTTGTCATTTGTTGACTTGTTGATAATGGCCATTGTGACAGGTGTGAGATGGTACCGCATTGTTGTTTTGATTTGCATCTCTCTAATGATTAGTGATTTAGAGCAGGTTTTCATATGTCTCTTGGCCTTCCTTCTGTCTTCTTTCGAAAAGTGTCTATTTAGATCAGTTACCCATTTTTTGATTGGGTTGTTTATCTTCTTTTTCTTAAGCTGCATGAGTTCCCTGTAAATGTCGGAGATTAAACATTTATCATTGACATCACTGGCAAATATGTTCTCCCATGCAGTGGGCTTTCTTGTTGTTTTATTGATGGTTTCTGTTGCTGTGCAAAAGCTTTTTATTTTGATGTAGTCCCACTTGTTTATTTTCGCTGTAGCTTCCATTGTCCTAGGAGCAGTATCAGCGAAGAAGTTCTTTTGGCATATGTCAGAGGTTTTTCTGCCTGTAGATTCCTCTAGTATTTTTATGGTTTCCTGTCTTATGTTTAAGTCCTTTATCCATTTTGAGTTTATTTTTGTGTATTGTGTAAGTTGGTGGTCTAGTTTCATTTTTTTGCATGTATCTGTCCAATTTTCCCAACACCATTTATTGAAGAGACTGTCTTGACTCCATTGTATGTTCATGCCTCCTTTGTCAAATATTAATTGAGCATAGTTATTTGGATCGATTTCTGGGTTCTCTATTCTATTCCATTAATCTATATGTCTGTTCTTGTGCCAATACCAGGCAGTTTTGAGAACAGTGGCTTTTTAATATAGCTTGAAATCTGGTATTGAGATCCCTCCTACTTTGTTTTTCTTTCTCAGGATTGCTGTAGCTATCCGGGGTCTTTTTTTATTCCAGATGAATTTTTGGAAAGTTTGTTCTAGGTCTGTGAAGTATGCCATTGGTATTTTAATGGGAAGTGCATTGAAATTATAGATTGCTTTGGGTAGTATGGACATTTTGATGATGTTGATTCTACCAATCCATGAACATGGTATATTCTTCCATCTGTGTATGTCTTCCTCTATCTCTTTTTTCAGTGTTGTGTTCAGCTTGGAAGTGTTCCTTCTTCTTGAATTTTCTGGAATAGTCTGAGGAGGATAGGTTTTAGCTCTTCCTTGAATGTTTTGTAAAACTCCCCTGTGAAGCCGTCTGGCCCCGGGCTTTTGTTTGCTGGAAGCTTTTTGATGACTGCTTAAATTTCTTCCATAGTTATCAGCCTATTGAGATTTTTAGTCTCTTCCTGAGTAAGTTTTGGAAGGTTGTGTTTTTCTAGGAATGTGTCCATTTCCTCCAGGTTGTCTAGTTTGTTGGAATAGAGTTGATCATAGTATTTGTTGACAATCCTTTGTATTTCTGTGGGGTCTGTTGTTATTTTACCTCTTTCATTTCTGATTTTGTTTATTTGGGTCCTCTCTCTCTGCTTCTTGGTGAGCCTGGCTAGAGGCTCATCAATCTTGTTTATCCTTTCAAAGAACCAGCTCTTGGTTTTGTTGATCTTGTGTATTGTTTTTTTGGTCTCTATGTCATTCATTTCTGCTCTGATCTTTATTATTTCCTTTCTTCTGCTCACTATGGGCTTTTCTTGTTGCTCCCTTTCTAATTCTTTGAGTTGTTGAGTTAGATGATCTATTACCGTTTTTTCTTGTTTTTTGAGGTAGGCCTGTAGAGCTATACACTTCCCTCTCAGGACTGCTTTCATTGTGTCCCATAGGATTTGCAATGTTGTGTTTTTATTGTCATTAGTCTCCAGGATGTTTTTAATTTCTTCTTTGATCTCATTGATAACCCAATCATTGTTTAGTAGCATGCTATTCAGTTTCCAAGTGTTTGAATTTTTTGGAATGTTTTTATTGTAGTTTATTTCTAATATTATGCCATTGTGGTCTGAGAAAATGCTTGATATGATTTCAATCTTTTTGAATTTGGGGAGACTTTGCTTGTTACCCAATATGTGGTCTACTTAAGATCAATACATTTAATAAATTTCTAGCCAGAATTATGAAGAAGAATAAAGATACTAATCATCAATATCTGGCTGTAAGAAGGGACATTAACACAGGTACTATAGAGATCAAGAGGAAAATTAGGAAATTTTAGAAACAATTTATAACAATTAATTCAACAACACAGGGGAAATACACAAATTCCTTGAAATATACAAATTAAAAGATCACTAAGATAAAATAAAAACGTGAATAGATTTATATCTATAAAATTAATTGAATAATTCTTAAAAAATAACTACCCACAATTTTGCTCCCGATCCATTAAGCTAAAGTAGTGATCTATCAAACATTTAAGGAAAAAGTAATACCTACTCTACATTTAACCTTCCAGAAGATGCAAGAGGAGGGAAATCATCCCAACTCATTTTATGAAGCCAGCAATCACCTAATAACAAAACCAGACAATGCATTACAAGAAATGAAGCTACCATACACACAATATCTGTCTTGGACATAGATTCAGAATTACTTAGTGAAACCTTAGGAGACTGAATCCATCATTATATAAAGAGGTTACTATAGCATGACTCATTGGAATTCATGCCATCAATTTAAGAATTACTTTAAAAATCCATTTAATTCTCTAAATTAAAATAATTGAGAAGAAAAGCATATGATTATCAAAATATATGGAGAAAATTATTTGAGAATTTCAACACAAATACATGATTTTAAAAAAATCAGTAAATTGAGAATACAAGAGATTTTTCTCAAGTCCATAAAAGGCAACTGAGAGACATAGAAGCATGGAACAGACTGCGGAATCTCAGAGGGAAGGCAAGGGTGGGTGGGAAGAGGTCAACCAAAGAACTTATATGCATATATGCATAACGCATGGACACAGACAATAGGGTGGTCTAGGCCTGGGGTGGGGGTGGGGGCCGGATAGAAGGGGTCAATGGGGGATAAAGGAGGACATATGCAATACTTTCAACAATAAAGATTTTTAAAAAATTAAAAGGCAACTATAAAAAAATTACAGGCTATATCATACATGTTGCTGAAAGAATGGATGCTTGCACTTTAAGTTAGAGAACAAGGCAAAGAAATCTAATCTTATCACCTCTACACAACATTATAGTGGCATTCCAGATGAATAGGCAAGAAAAATAAGACATTTAGAATGGAAAAGGTACAAAACTCTATTTCCAGTCAACACAATTACCTACATAGAAATATTAAGGAATCTACAATAATGCTACTCAAAAAAATTAATGAGTTTAGCATAGTCACAGGATAAAAAGTAAGTAAAAATGAATTGTATTTCTATATACTAGTAATGAACAATTAGGAAGTGAAAGTTTAAAATATATAATATGAAGAAAGAGGTTAATGCAGAGAAAATATTTGAAGAAATAAATTCTGATAATTTCCCAATTATGACATTTTCCTATTGTCTGTATTGTACTTTCCTTTAGGAATATTTTCATTTCCTAGTAGGAAAATTCAGTTCTACTCTGCCTGGTAGACAACTTCCTAATCATTATATATACTAATTCCATTTTTATGATTATTTGTGAAAACAAACCTAAATAGGAAGTTTCCTCTTCATCTTGCTTTCTATTCCATGGAACAAAGTTGGCAAATTGGAAAAGATCTTGGAAGTAGAACCTTTTTAGGTGAATCCACAGTAATTTGAAGCTTTCTCTAGAGTTATAGGTTTAGTATTTCAATTTTTCTGCCTATATCTCAGTGTTTCATATCACTGGCAGGCCATTTACACATATAACTTGATTTTAAGTGTACAAACCTCTGAGCAGTAAGCTAAAAATACATTGATTCTATATTTTCCATGAAACAATTCTCATGAGACATAGAATGAGCTGTGTAGAGAAAGTCAGGTAACAGAACTGGAGTTAGGTTATATTTACAGGGCCTAAGTTTTACACTAAGGTTTAAATCTTAAATTTATATATGTTTATGCTGCAAACTAGATAAATTAATAACAAATCAATGAATTTCAGCCTCCTAATTTTCAAAGTAGTGAATACCAACTACAAATTAGCTAGCTGTATTTGGGGACAATGATTGATCATCAAGGTCAGAAAAGAGAACTGACACAAATATGACAAGATAGTCACACAAATGAACACCAGCAGTATTGAGGGTCAAGGCAGTAATTCTTAATTAGGTACATTCTCTTCAAAGGAGGACAATAACATGCAAATAGCTAATAAGCCTACATATCTCACAAATCATATGGTGGATTGATTATGGGTATAAAACTTCCACAAAAGTGATCAAAAGCTTTTTAGAGCTGTCAAGACTTTTAAATATATATAGTTATTGATTTCAGAGAGGAAGGGAGAGAGATAGAAACATCAATGATGAGATAGAATCATTGATCGGCTGATTCCTGCATGCTCCACACTAGGGATGGAGCCCACAACCCGGGCATGTGCCCTGACCGTAAATCGAACCATGACCTCCTGGTTTATAGGTCATTGCTCAACCACTGAGCCATGCCAGCCAGGCTGTCAAGACTTCTGTCTCCAATATTTTGCATTGTCCCTGGACTGACCACAAAAGCTTACAATTATAGGGGAAGTGTTTTGAGTTGTCAGAACATTCAGTATAGCATTCTTATTGAGTGCTTAATTATATTTTAGGCAGTGAATATGTTGGCACAGGGACTCCAGGGAAGTAGATTTGATTAACTGTGATTTGGCAAAAAAAAAAAAAAAGTATGAAGGATAAAGAAAAATTAAAGACAATGAAACTACTTTTTTTAGGTAATAAACATTTTAAATAGTCTGGGATATTTTCCTTGAGCTTTTAATATATCTATAAATGATAGGTTCATATTATGTTAAGAAATGGAGATTTTGGCATTCCTAATCTAGAGATTGATCTATTAATGGTCATAGAGATTTAGTACGATCTTTCTCTACAAAATTTTCTCTGGTGTCATGTCACAAGACTAAATAAACTTTGCCTGACTTTTAATTTTTATTCAATTCATCAAACATTTACTTAATGCTTCCTATGTTCCAGGAGAGATATATACATAGAAGATTTGCTACATTTTCGGGGTTTGGAATAAAGTCAGAACACAGACATGTAGGCAAGTGAGTACAAAAGAGGTGTTTAAGTACTGTAATAGAACAGATTGCTATGGAAGCACTTCAGAAGAATTGGCTAATTATGCCTTTGGGGAACCAGCAAGCTTCACACATCAGGTAACATTTTATCTAGATTTAGGGGCTTATGGGTCATTTTTTCCATTCATCTAAGAGATGAAATCTATGTTGTTTAAAAGCAGAGAGAAAGAAGCAAGATAGTGATGATGAATGAGTTCTAGTCTGCCATGCAGAGTAGAAACCAGGTCTTTGAAGTAAAGGGGGCACCATGTACACAACCAAAGACTTGTGAAGATCCTGGATATCAGAAAAACCGTGAGAGAGTAAATGTGTCTTACCTGTTGCATGCAACAAAGAAATGGCCTAAAATGAATTGTGAAAGGTTAATTGTGGTCAAATAATGACAGTCTTTGAATGCCCAGGAGTTTGACTTAATCTTGCAGGCATAGGGAAGTAAGCAGGTATTTTTCAGAAAAGAAAGTGATATGATAAATATTATTCTTCCTAATAAGAACTAAATAAAATAAATGTATCCAGGCTGTTGGAACACTGTATTGAATAATAATGGTGCTAAGCTGGTTCCTAACTGCATGGGTAGTTTATAGCTGTGGTTCCCCAGCGATCCACAGATATGGTATATTATTCAGCTGCTGGAAAGCTATCCCTCAAGAGCATCTTTAACCAGTATCTTCAGCCCTAGCATTAGCATTAGTCTCTGTAGATTGCATTAAGTGCCAGAATTTATGTAAGTCAGAAATCTGTGAAAAGAGCCATTGCAATAGAAAGTGCATTTGCAAGGCCTGTCCTTAATGTTTGTTAGGCCCAGAACAAAAGTAAAATTGGAAGCTCATATATATATATATATATATATATATATATATATATATATATATATATAAAAGGCTAATATGCTAAGTGTCCCTCTGCCTATCCAATCAGTCGCTATAACACACACTGACCACCAGGGGGCAGACACTCAACACAGGAGCTGCCGAGCTGCAGCTACTTGGCAGCATTGGTTCTCGGGTGACGCACCCTGAAACCAGAGAGAAAGAAGTCCGATTCCTCACGGGGCCACGCGATTCCACCTTTGGCAGTGGGTTATGTTGTTGCTGGGGCACTGTCGGCCCCGAATCTGGTTTACTGCACACTTGCAATTGTGTTCCACACCTTGTACGACAGCAACTTTGCAGAGTGCCCTCTCGCACTCAGGGACCTCTTGGGGGATGTCTGAGAGCCAGTTTTGGCTTGATCCCCTCAGGCCAGGCTGAGGGACCCCACCTGCCTAAGGAACCCCGCTCACTCTGCAGACGTTGGGGAGGGACCCTGGGAGGTTGGCTCCAGGACGTGTCCGGCCCATCTCGCCCAGTCTGGCCCCACTGGCCACCTTCTAATTAATTTCCTTTCAATGTGCACGAATCCGTGCACCAGGTCACTAGCATAAAATATATGTAGATACCTATGTATAAATCACTATACTGAAATATCAAACATTAAAATATATTCTTCTCTCCAACACTGACAAACACACCTGCATGAAGATCTGGAAGGACAGGATCAAAGTGAGAATTTTTGGACTCCTTGCAGTTCCATATAAGAATATGGGTCCAGCCAGCATGGCTCAATGGTTGAGCATCGACCTATGAACCTGGGGGTCTCAGTTGAGTCCTGGTTGGGGCACATGCCCAAGTGATGGGCTCGATCCCCAGTGGGGGGTGTGCAGGAGGCAGCCAATCAATGATTCTCTCTCATCATTGATGTTTCTATCTCTCCCTCTCCCTTCCACTCTGCATTCAATATACTGTGTGTGTGTGTGTGTGTGTGTATATATATATATATATATATATATATATATATATATATATATAAAGAATATGGGTAGTAGTGTGGGTGAGAAGTTTTTAAGTTCATTTTCTCACCACCAGCTACAAGCAGCATTGTGTGTGAGATATTAAATACACAAATGAACAATGGACAGACCATAACATGACAATAGAAAACTAATCCATATCCTCTGCAGCAATCAGCCTTGGATGTAAAGGGCACCAAAGTTTTGCTACTCCAAAATGTGCCTTTTGGGATATTGGTTTTAAGCTAGTTATTAAGAAACAAAGAACCATTGACCCTCCCTCTTCTTGCCTGAAGGAATTCAGATAGAAAACCCATTTTTGGAAGGGAACCATAGCATAATCACCCTAGCCTAATTTGAATTAAGTATAGTAAACTGGAAAAAAATCTAGCAAAGCCCGTTTCCTCACCTCTGTCCCAATGTCTCTGGATGACCTAGCAGGAATCTGTTTGCCACCTGTTTCGCTCTTTCTCGACCACTTGTGGATTGCCTATTTCCTCTTCAAAACCCAGACCCATACCCCGCCTTCCTCTGTCCAGTGTGGCATATAAACCTCAACTGCCCAATGTGTTTGGGGGTCTTATATATATGACACCCCTTGCATGTACATCCATAACAAACTTTGTAAACTTCCCTCTATTAATCTGCCCTTGTTAATTTGATTATTGGCCCAGCTAGAAGACCTTAGAAGGTGAAATGAAAATTATTTTTTATACCCCCACAGAAGCCAAAACACAATATCTGCAGCAATCAGCCCAGAATGGCCAGTACTTAATTAATAACTGCCAGCTTCATAGGTTTTCCCCACTTCCTATTCAGGACCAATGCAAGAAAGCCAAATATGCTTCCCAAACATTGGATGCCCTGCTTCTAATGAACACATCTGAAACTTCCTCATAACAACAACTTCCCATTAGAGCACACCTGAAATCTTTTTTTTCCCCACAATAAGGCTTTCCCACTCCTTTGCCTGTATTTGAACCACTGCCAAACGTAAGTGAAGGTGGCTGACTCCCTTGCTATAGTAACTTCTGGGTAAATAGCCTCAGTTTGTTCTCACTTGAATTATCTTCATATATTTTCATATATGCATATGGGTGTGGACACTCCAGCCTGGAAAACAAAGGTTTAGTAATACCTTCCACATGGAGGCCTTGTATTCACCCCTTTGGCCTCAGAAGGACCCAAGAGAAGAGGCATGATTAGACTATGGATTGAGTAGAATTTGAGCAAGGAATTCTAAGATCTTCAGTAACTCCATCAGTCTAGAAGAAGGTGGAATATGCTCCAGGTGAACATACAGTTGGTTCTGCAGATCTCTCACCCTATGGGAAGAAGTACAGCTAGAGTATGGCCCCAGAAGATTCCTGAATCCAGGGAAGGAGACTCCTTTTGCCTAGGTCTAAGGGTCATATTGGCATTAGCAGCAGCCATTTTGAACCAAGGACTGAACTTGAGTTCTATATCAATTTTAAAAAAGATGACGCCTTCCAAATAGGAGTCAAAAAACCTCCTCAGTGTTTTCTTGGTGTACTGTGTGCTACTGTCTATTACAGCATTTACACTCTTTTGTCATTTGAATTTGCTTGCCTTGTATACTTTTAGGTCTGACATCTTATTCATCTTTGTGCCATGAGGGTTAAAACAGAATCACAATTCAATGAATTATTATTTGTTCATGAAAAATTATCAACTATATGTAAAGGCACACAACATTTTCTCATGTAATTCAAAGAATGAGATGGATAAATATCGACTTGGCTTTAGTAGTTCAAAGTCTTACACCCCTTGTTAGAGAGAAATTGGCAATTTTACATGACTTCTTTACTGCCATTAATTCTAATATTCAAAGCTTGTTGCAAAATATGTCTGTGTTTTAAGGTGGGAAATGTTTTTCATTGTTTTTCTATGGCTGGAAAGTTAGAAGTCTGAGAACTCTGAAACGAGTAATATAATCACAATTCCAAGGACTTCTTTATTTTAGCTGTTGGTTTTAAATTGTGTTTTTATATGTAGGGCACCTAGGGAGGCATTGGTTTGATAGGAGCAATATAAATGAGAAATATTTTTAAAATACAATTCCAGAGTCCATAACAGTATTTCTACTATTTTGTTACTGTTGTTTGATTCTGTATTGTTTTGCTGTTCTCACTGTTTTCAGTGAGGATTATCTTCAGGGCAATTTGAATTTAACTTTTCTTAGGGCACTAAATGCATTGAAAGCTCTTCTGCAGAACCACTGATTAAAAATTAATTTTAAATTTTCTTAGAAAGTAGGGCAGGTACCTCCTAAGGAATAGCAGCAGGATTTCATTTAATCACCTGTGAGCACTTCCTGAGGCTCCATTTGAAATTTTATGAAGAATTGCAAGAACCCTGGCAATGATATTCCCATGGGAAGAGAAAAGGATGAAACCAACTTTGCCAATTTTGGTTCCGGTTGAGCTCAGACATTAGTGTTTAGAATCGATGGCTTAGCATGAAGGAGAAAAAAGTGCCTGATAAACAACTTCCCATTGTTCTAGTATCATCATCAGCAGAAAGTTCCAATTGAATGACTTGAAATCTTCCTGTGGAAGTAAAGTTTCTATGGGTTATTTTTTTGTTGAGAGGTGTCAAAACTGTACCTGGCCTTTGCTAAGTAGGAAAGAACCTCCACAGACAGAAAAAGCATCTCCTTTATGCTCTATAAAATATGCACAGCAGTTATTTATTTATTTTGAAAAAATTAATCCTGTCAATTTAACTGGAAAGACAAGTGCAATGTGAATTCCTTTCTTTTTTTAACTCCCTGAACTGAAAATAAGCCAAATCATCTACAACTATAATATACTAGAGACCCAGTGCACAAAATTTGTACACAGGGGGTGGGGGAGTACCCGCAGCCCAGCCTGCACCCTCTCCAATCTGGGACCCGTTGGGGGATGTCCAATTGCCAGTTTAGGCCCGAACCCGGGGATTGGACCTAAACCAGCAGTTGGACATCCCTCTAACAATCCTGGACCTCTGGCTCCTAATTGCTCACCTGCCTGCCTGCCTGCTCATCCCTAACTGCCCCCCCACTGCCAGCCTGATCATCACTCACTGCCTCTGCGTGCCAGCCTGATTGCCCCTAACTGCCCCCCCTGCCAGCCTGGTTGCCACCAACTGCCCCCTCCCTGCAGGCCTGGTCACCCCTTACTGCCCCCCTGCCAGCCTAATCACCCCCAACTGTCCCCCCTGTCAGCCTGATTGCCTCTGACTGCCCCCCCTGCCGACCTGGTCACCCCCAACTGTCCCCCCCTGACGGCATGGTCTCCCATCGCGGCCCCCCCCCACCAGCCTGGTTGCCCCACATAGCCTGCTGTTCAGTCGTTTGGTCGTCCTTCACTAACCCCCCTGCCGGCCTGGTCGCCCCATGCAGCCTGCTTGTTCAGTTGCTTGGTCACCCCTCACTAACCCCCCTGCCGGCCTGGTCATAGGCAGCCATCTCATGAGGGCATGGCAGTAAATTTGCATATTACCTCTTTATTATATAGGATAACCTCAAATGGTCATTAAGTGTAAAGAAAAACTGTAACTTCATAGAAGTAGTTATTTACTAAGTTGTATGCTAAGAGATTACTGAAATTCTTACTAAAAAGAAAGGATCTTCTCATCTCTCTTTTACCTGATATCTCACTCTTTCTATAGCTGAAACTAAGAAAATATGTAATTCTATTAACATTGAATTTCTAGACTTTAGCCCTCCATGTGCTTGCCAGATTCTTTTTGAAATCGGGCTTAAGAGAGAGAAACCAAGATGGCGGCATAGGTTAAACACCTAACCTACAGCCGGGCACAACAATTTCAAAAATACAACTAAAAGTCAAAACGGACATCATCCAGAACCACAGGAAAGCTGGTGGACTGAAATGCCCACAACTAGAAGGAAAGAGAAAACCACAAGGAAAATCAGAGGAGCCGTAAAAGCCTGAGGTATGGAGACACGGGCGGAGACACGAGCACGCGCGCGTGCAGGGAGGACAGAGCTGGAAAGGAAGGGGCGGCTGACGGCCTGGCCAGCGTTCACTAGCAGGAAGGAGATAAAAGCTCCAGATTGCGCTGAACACCAGCTCCGACTGCACTGAACCCCAGTTCCGGGCGAAACCCTGGGAAGCCAGGCGCACGCTGGGGAAATGAATCTGGGCTGTGGGGCGCAGACACAGAGGAGCGGCGGAAGGCAGAGCTCCAGAGGCGCGCACGGGAAGGTGCGCAGAGAAGGGACTGATGCCTGTGACACTGAATTGCCCTGCTGGGAAGGAGACAAAAGCGCCAGGCTGCGCTGAGACCCAGTTCCAACTACACTGAAACCCAGTTCCAGGCGAGAATCTGGGAATCCAGATTCATTAGGGGAGAGACTAGACTGTTTGGCAGTGGGCGAAACTCCAGGGCACGTTTCTCTCAGAGGTGTTTGCAAGGAGTACAGAGGGACACAGACACAGGAACCTCATAGGGCGGGGCTAACAGGAAGCCAAGGTTGTAGGCTCCACCCTGTAACTCCGCCCCACCCAAGGTGAGCCTAGGCTTTTCCCTGCTGAGTGCCTCAGGCAGTAGCTGACCTACACTACATTGTAGACCCAGAAACGAGGGCATCTAGTGGTCGGTGTGAGATGACACCAGATTTCAACCACACGCACAAGGGACACATTCAAGAGGCAGACTCAGTGAGCGCCAAAGCAATGCTGCATCAAGACCCGGCCCATAAACATATCTCCTGCACAGCAACTCTTCCTATATAGACAAAGAGGGTCCTCACGGCCAATTGGCCTGGAGGACAATTCCTCCCAGTGACACCAACAACAATCAAGACTTAACTGTACAAAGGAGGACCAAGATAGAGGCATAGGGCGGAAGCCTGATCGTTGCCTACTACAACAATTTTGAGACTACGACAGGAGAGCAGAGCAGACACCATCCAGAACCACCGGAGGGCTGGCTGAGCAGATGCTCTACAATTAGAATAAAAGATAGGGGTACGCGGGATGATGCTGATGCCGGTGACCCAAAGTCCACAATTTAAGAACTACGGCTCAGGCGACACAATGGCGGCCTGGAACATGCTCGGCACAGTTCCCCCGGCGGTCTCCGGCTGAGGGGACGGCTCCACTCGCTGCCAAGCACAGACAGATGAGCCCCTGGGAGACATGGGGTGGGAGGCTCCGCGCTTGCTGACCTCCGAGTCCTTCAAGAATCTCAACGCCCTGGAAGCGGCCAGGTGCGCACGCTCGGCGACCGGCCACCGCTGCAGACCCAAGGGCCAACGCAGTGACACCGGACCAGCCCGCCGCCGCGCACCGGGCACACCGGAGCTTCGCCAAGCCCGCCACCCAACGAGTTCCGTGGCAGCTGCCCTGGAGCTCTGAGAAAATGGCTGAAGGAATTGCTGAGAGGGAATTGACCAACAGGAATTGGGATCAAGAAGATGAAATCCCGCTGAGACCAGGGTCCGGGCGAGGCTGCGAGCCTCTGGGCTCGGGTGTGGTCACACGCCCTTGGGTCTAGGTGAGGCCTCATGCCCCTGGGTCTGGGTGAGGCCACGCGCCCCTGGGTCCAAGTGAAGGCGGATTCCGGGTTCGGGTGAGGCCATGCGCCACTGGGTCCGGGTGAAGCTGAATCCTGGGTCCGGGTGAGGCCGTGTGCCCCTGGATCCGGGTAAGGCTGGGTCCCGGGTCCGGGTGAGGCCATGCGCCCCTGGATCCGGGTGAGGCCACGCGACCAGGGGTCTGGGAGAGGTCACGCACCCCTGGGTCCGGGTGAGGCCACGTGACCCTGGGTCTAGGTGAAGCTGGATCCCGGGTCTGGGTGAGGGTGAGAGACTAGACTCCGGGTGAGGCTGGGTCCCGGGCCCAGGTGAGGCCATGTGCCCCTGGGTCCGGGTGAGGCCATGCACCCCTGGGTCTGGGTGAAGCTGGAGCCCGGGTCCGGGTGAGGCCATGTGTCCCTGGATCCGGGTGAGGCTGGGACCCGGGTCCGGGTGAGGCCTCGCGCACCTAGGTCTGGGTGAGGACACGCGCCCCTGGGACTGGGAGAGGCCACGCACCCCTGGGTCTGGGTGAGGCCATGTGTCCCTGGATCCGGGTGAGGCCTCGTGCACCTAGGTGCGGGTGAGGCCACGTGCCCCGGGTCTGGGAGAGGCCACGCGTCCCCGGGTCCGGGTGAGGCCATGTGTCTCTGGATCCGGGTGAGGCCTCGCCCACCTAGGTCCGGGTGAGGCCACGCGCCCCTGGGTCTGGGAGAGGCCACGCGCCCCCGGGTCCGGGTGAGGCCATGTGTCCCTGGATCCGGGTGAGGCCTCGCGCATCTAGGTCCGGGTGTGGCCACACGCCCCTGGGTCTGGGAGAGGCCACGCGCCCCCGGGTCCAGGTGAGGCCATGTGTCCCTGGATCCAGGTGAGGCTGGGTCCCGGGTCCGGGTGAGGCCACGCGCCCCTGGGTCTGGGTGAGGCCATGTGTCCCTGGATCCAGGTGAGGCCTCGCGCACCTAGGTCCGGGTGAGGCCACGCGCCCCTGGGTCTGGGAGAGGCCACGCGCTCCCGGGTCCAGGTGAGGCCATGTGTCCCTGGATCCGGGTGAGGCTGGGTCCCGGGTCCGGGTGAGGCCTCGCGCACCTAGGTCCGGGTGAGGCCACGCGCCCCTGGGTCTGGGAGAGGCCACGCGCCCCCGGGTCCAGGTGAGGCCATGTGTCCCTGGTTCCGGGTGAGGCCTCGCCCACCTAGGTCCGGGTGAGGCCACGCGCCCCTGGGTCTGGGAGAGGCCACGCGCCCCCAGGTCCGGGTGAGGCCATGTGTCCCTGGATCCGGGTGAGGCCTCGCGCATCTAGGTCCGGGTGTGGCCACACGCCCCTGGGTCTGGGAGAGGCCACGCGCCCCCGTGTCCAGGTGAGGCCATGTGTCCCTGGATCCAGGTGAGGCTGGGTCCCAGGTCCGGGTGAGGCCACGCACCCCTGGGTCTGGGAGAGGCCACGCGCCCCCGGGTCCAGGTGAGGCCATGTGTCCCTGGATCCGGGTGATGCTGGGTCCCAGGTCCGGGTGAGGCCACGCGCCCCTGGGTCCAGGTGAGGCCATGTGTCCCTGGATCCAGGTGAGGCCTCGCGCACCTAGGTCCGGGTGAGGCCACGCGCCCCTGGGTCTGGGAGAGGCCACGCGCTCCCGGGTCCAGGTGAGGCCATGTGTCCCTGGATCCGGGTGAGGCTGGGTCCCGGGTCCGGGTGAGGCCTCGCGCACCTAGGTCCGGGTGAGGCCACGCGCCCCTGGGTCTGGGAGAGGCCACGCGCCCCCGGGTCCAGGTGAGGCCATGTGTCCCTGGTTCCGGGTGAGGCCTCGCACACCTATGTCCGGGTGAGGCCACGTGCCCCTGGGTCTGGGAGAGGCCACGCGCCCCCAGGTCCAGGTGAGGCCATGTGTCCCTGGATCCGGGTGAGGCCTCGCACACCTATGTCCGGGTGAGGCCACGTGCCCCTGGGTCTGGGAGAGGCCACGCGCCCCCGGGTCCAGGTGAGGCCATGTGTCCCTGGATCCGGGTGAGACTGGGTCCCGGGTCTGGGTGAGGCCTCGCGCCCCTGGGTCCGGGTGAGGCTTTGTGCCCCTGGACCCAGGTGAGGCCACGTGCCCCTGGGTCCGGGTGAGGCCACGCGCCCCTAGACCCGGATGAGGCTGGGTCCCTGGACCCGGGTGAGGCCATGTGCCCCTGGGTCAGGGTGAGGCCTTGCACCCCTGGGTACGGGTGAAGCCGGATCCTGGGTCCGGGTGAGGCCGTGTGCCCCTGGATCCATCCGGGTGAGGCTGGGTCCCGGGCCCGGGTGAGGCCATGCACCCCCTGGGTCTGGGTGAGGCCACGTGCCCCTGAGTCCGGGTGAAGCCGTGCCCCTGGGTCCGGCCGAGACCAAACCATTGGGAGTCGGACCTCCGTTACCACCATTTGTCCACCATCCAGAGCAGAGGGGTCAGTGCTGACATGTACACATAAGGAACTGGTGGACATTGAAATTGGGTCTCAGAAGAACTGTTGGTCCAGAAAGAAACTCACTACAGACTGATTCATTTGCCTGTCAGCATAACTATTATTGCTTGTCTCACATTCAGTTCTTATAAGTATATCTCTAGTGACACATGATCTCGCTCATCTAGGGGAAATGATGAACAACATAGACTGAGGAACAAGAACAGAACCAGAAACAAGGAGGCATCGATCGGACTATCGGGCCTCAGAGGGAGGATAGGGGAGGGTGGGGGGAGGGGGGAGAGATCAACCAAAGGACTTGTGTGCATGCATATGAGCCTATCCAATGGTTAAGTTCAACAGGGGTTTGGGGCATCCGTGGGGAGGGGTGTGGGATGGGAATGGGTGGATGAGGACAAATATGTGACACCTTAATCAATAAAGAAATTTAAAAAAAAAAGAAATCGGGCTTAAATAAGAACTTCCCCAATAATTGAAAAAAAAATTGCAAATGACATTTAAGAGAACAGAACAATGTTGGCACAATGATTTGGTGAGAAATAAATACAAGACTTGAGTAAATAGATCTGTTTTTTGTCCTACCACTGATGGGAAAAATGACTTATTCGCTATTTATCAGATTTCTCTAATTTTGAAACCTCAACAATACAAAATTTGCCTTCCTAATTTACAGTGTACTTATGAGGATACCTGAACTCAAATTATTATTATTGGCTTTCTTCACAAAAAGCACTATACAAATCCAAAGAATCAGTACAATGGAAAGAATGGCATAGAGTAAACCAAGAATCTCTATATTGCCAAAAGAGACATTCTCTTCCTATATAACCTGATAATAATTTCAATATATTATATCTTAAATATTATTTTTCTATCCAATCATGAATCTATCATTTAATATTCTTTCTAAACCACCCTGAATTTATTTCCTATTTCCCCTTCTTCCTTCCTTTCTTCTATTCCTTTCTATTCCTATATTCCTTCCTTCCAACATTCACTAAGGGCCCACCATCTAAGAAATAGAAAAATACAAACACAGAATAAAGAAATGAAATGCTAGAAGGCTTAAGGAAAATGAAACATGTTATAATAGAAAGCTTTAAGTATTTCACCTTGACTGTATCTAGGGGGGTAAAAGAGGGAGTGATAAAAGATGAAGCTGGAGAAGTTGGTCGGGGAAAGTCATGAAGGGCCTTAGGTACTCTCTTCGTGGGTTTCGATTTTATTCTATAGGTGATATGGAGCTAGTGAAGAATTTTAACTAGGGGCAAAATATATTTGAAGATTTTAACTGTGTATACTGTGAGAAGAAAAGTAAGGTGAGTAAAAATGTTTGGTAAGAAAATCCATTATCGAGTGTTTTAAGAACTTGGCTAACAGATGATAAGAATGTGCACTAAGATTGCTGCTAAGGAGAATGTGAAGAGGGGACAGAATTGGGATATACACTGAGTGGCCAGATTATTATGCGTTCAGAGATCATAATAATCTAGCCACTCAGTGTATAGAAGGAAGAAGAAAAGGAACTAATGGACAGTATGTAGGATATGAAAAAGGAGGATAATTTGAGGATGATTTCAGGAGAAGGTGTAGTTTGGGGAGACAACAATGAGTTCAGTTTTAGATATGTTAAACTTGACCTATCTATGAAACATTTGTAAGGAGAGAACTTGTAGGAAGATAGTATCTCAGTGTTTCCACATAGGCTGTTTCCTCCTCATGAACATTCATTCATAATCTCTTGGTCTGGTTAACTCTCAGTTATCTTTTAAGTTTTACTTTAAATATTATTACTCAGGGAGTTTAAGTCCACTTCTCCATTTTTTCTCACTCATAGCATTCTGTAATTTTCATTCCTAGAACTCCTAATTTTTCATTCATAATTATTTATGCCAATATTTAACATTCTCCTTCCTAGTAGACAGTAGGATCCATGAGAACAAGGGTAATACGTCTGTATTCTTTTCTGCTGTTCCTCCAGTGCCTGTTGCAGTGTAATGATTCTTCACTGAATAAATCTGACTTAGGGTTGAGGAAAGAGCTCTGCCTAAAGATGGAGTTGTATATGTTATCATCATAATTGCTCATAAGAGGTCAATAAGACAAAGCCTAAACACAGTACATAGAATGAGACAAGTGCAAAGGATAAAATAAATTGAAAAGTAAATTCCAGCCCTAGATGGCTTAGTGTTTAGAGTGTCATCCCACTCACTGAAGGTTCATGGATTTGATTCCAGGTCAAATGCATGTACCTAGATTTCAGATTTGCTCCCCAACCTTGGTCAGGCACATGCCGGAGGCAACCAGTCAATGTGTCTCTCTCACATAGATGTTGTTGTTTTTTTCTCTCTCTCCCCCTCTCCCTATCTCCCTTTCACTCTCTCTGAAAAGCAATGAAGAAAGTATCCTAATGTGAGGATTAATTTAAAAAAAAGTAAATTCCATGAGGTAAGAACATTGACTTGTTCACATCTGTATCTACAGAGCTTAAAACAGGATCTGGGATAGGGAGCTCTCTCACATGATTGTTGAATGAACCAATACAATAAATCTATATTTAAGGGACTGAGAGCTCTTCACACTTGTGCATATTATTATTATTACACTCTCTTTACATATATCTCTGTGCAAAAATTCTCTGGCTCCCTCTACCATCCCTGCTATAGTTTCCTGATCTTTTACTTCCTAGTCCTCTGTCCTCTCAAAATACCATGTCACTTATAAGACATTGATCCCACAAGGGAACACGACATTCACAGTGTGTTCTGACCAGTGGAAGAGGACAAGCTCTGTTTTGTGGACCTTCTACTTAATACAAATGCAGATTGATAGTCCAATGTCTTCATAGCAACAATACATGTTTCTCACCTTCACTCTAAGTCAACAGAAAAGTCTGTTCTCCATAAGCAGCTCCTTAGGAGTTCTATCCTTCTACACTGTTACAGTTAAATTTTATGACCTAGTAGAGTCCATCACTGTAGTTTTGTTTCAGCCTGTCATATTTTTCCTATTGAATCTTGGCTCTATATTAGTATTCTGTCAAGCTATGTCATCCACAAATTTTATAAGCTTATCTATACTCTTTGTCTTAATTAAGCTTTTGATAAAATAGAAATGATTAAGTCCAATATTGGAGCCCTATAGTTCTCCACTAGAGATAACCCTCCAGATACAAATCCCATCTATTAAACAATACCTTTTATGTATAATAGGAAGTCTCCTAACCCACATATCTCTAATTCCACATTTTTCTACATTGTAATTCCATTTAATTTCTATTTAATAGATCATAATTAAACAACTATTATTTACTAAAAAATATGATGACCAGGATATTATATGAGGTTTTCTGTAAAATGTAGCTGAAATCTGATTCATTATGTCTGTGGTATCTTCTTAATCTACTAATCTAACAATAATGGCATATTTAATTGCATTTATATTATAAGACCTTAAATTCTCTGATTTAAAAATCTTGGATCTTCAGTTAAATATTACCATCAACATATGCTACATTTACATAGAGCACATGCTGTAGAGGAGAGATTATATATACTAGTCCTATATAATAAGAGAGGAATATGCTAATTATCCATTACGCCCTTAGTCATAACGACCGACCACATAATGACTGGATCACAGATCTGCAGGAGGGTGGGGCAGCGAACTACAAGTGGGCTGTGGAGAACTACAGGAGGGGGCAGGGCAGTAAGCAAGCAGGAGGTGAAGAGCTACAGGAGGGAGCAAGGCAGCAAGCTATTAGGGGGGAGTTGGGGAAGCTACAGGAGGGCAGGGCAGCAGGCAGAGAGCTATAGGAGGGTGGCAGCGACCTACTGGAGCACGGATTCGTGCACAAGGCTACTAGTAATATAATAAAGCTTAATTGACTTAGGTATATTTGATTCTATTTTTTTCATGTCAGGATCATGACACTAGTGAATGAGTCCAAGAAAAATTCAATAGGGCTCAGAAAGGACAGTAAAGGAATAAAGATGCACAATTACCTACTGTGTTGGGTTGTATAGGATCTTCACTGAGTGACATAGAGTCAAACTGAAAGGACGAATGTGAATAATAGAAAATCTATCTAGGAGAGGCCCTATTCTTAAAAAGAAACTTCTAAATAGTTCCAATGGTCACAGTCCATTAGAGTCCATTAGAGTATCCGGTTAGATTTATCACAAAGAATGGATATTTCAGAAAGCATCCTCCAGGTACCACTTTTAAGAAGAGTAAAGGCTACCCTTTGCAAAGTTGGACCATAGATTTTTGGTTTTTTAAAAATAAATCTTTATTGTTCAGATTATTGCAGCTGTTCCTCTTTTCCCCCCCATAGCTCCCCTCCACCTGGTTCCCACCCAACCCATGCCCTTACCCACCCCCACTGTCCTCGTCCACAGGTGTAAGATTTTTATCCAGTCTTTTCCTGCACCGCCCACACCTCCTCCCCCCGCCCCCCCGAGAATTGTCAGTCCACTCCTTTTCTATGTCCCTGATTCTATTATATTCACCAGTTTATTCTGTTCATCAGATTTTTTATTCACTTGATTTTTAGATTCACTTGTTGAGAGATATGTATTTGTTGTCACTTTGTTGATCATAATTTTTTTTAAATATATTTTATTGATTTTTTACAGAGAGAAAGGGAGAGGGATAGAGAGCTAGAAACATCGATGAGAGAGAAACATAGACCAGCTGCCTCCTGCACACCCCCTACCGGGGATGTGCCCACAACCAAGGTACATGCCCCTGACCGGAATCGAACCTGGGACGCTTCAGTCCACAGGCCAACGCTCTCTCCACTGAGCCAAACCGGTTTCGGCAGTTGTTGATCATAATTTTTATCATTACCTTTTTCTTCTTCTTCCTCTTCTTAAAGAATACCCTTCAGCATTTCATATAATACTGGTTTGGTGGTGATGAACTCCTTTAGCTTTTTCTTATCTGTGAAGCTTTTTATCTGACCTTCAATTCTAAATGATAGCTTTGCTGGGTAGAGTAATCTTGGTTGTAGGTTCTTGCTATTCATCACTTTGAATGTTTCATGCCACTCCTTTCTGGCCTGCATAGTTTCTGTTGAGAAATCAGCTGACAGTCGTATGGGTACTCCCTTGTAGGTAACTGATTTTCTCTTGCTGCTTTTAATATTCTCTCTTTGTCTTTTGCTCTTGGCATTTTAATTATGATGTGTCTTGGTGTGGTCCTCTTTGGATTCCTTTTGTTTGGGGTTCTCTGTGCTTCATGGACTTGTAAGTCTATTTCTTTCACCAGGTGGGGGAAGTTTTCTGTCATTATTTCTTCAAATAGGTTTTCAATATCTTGCTCTCTCTCTACTTCTGGCACCCCCATAATTTGGATGTTGGTACACTTGAAGTTGTCCCAAAGGCTCCTTATACCAGTGGTTCTCAACCTTCCTAATGCCACAACACTTTAATACAGTTCCTCATGTTGCGGTGACCCCCAACCATAAAATTATTTTTGTTGCTACTTCATAACTATAATTTTGCTACTGTTATAAATCGTAATGTAAATATCTGTATTTTCCGATGGTCTTAGGCGACCCTGCTAGCGGTTCTCAACCTGTGGGTCACAGATATTTACATTACGATTCATAACAGTAGCAAAATTACAGTTATGAAGTAGCAACAAAAATAATTTTATGGTTGGGGGTCACCACAACATGAGGAACTGTATTAAAGGGTCACGGCATTAGAAAGGTTGAGAACAACTGCCTTACACTATCTTCATATTTTTGGATTCTTTTTGCTTTTTGCTTTTCTGGTTGGGTGTTTTTTGCTTCTTTGTATTTCAAATCTTTGACTTGATTCTTAGGATCCTCTAGTCTGCTGTTGGATCTCTGTATATTATTCTTTATTTCAGTCAGTGTATGCTTAATTTCTTATTGGTCCTTTTTCATAGCCTTGAGGGTCTCACTACATTTCTTGGATGTTTCTAGAAGATTCTGGGGTAACCTTATAACCATGGTTTTGAACTCTATATCCAGTAGTTTGCTTTCCTCCATTTCTTTCATTTGTGACATGTTTCTTTGTCTCCGTATTTTGGCTGCTTCCCTGTGCTGATAGAGTGGCCTTGTGTGCTAGGTGTCCTATAGGGCCCAGTGGCTCAGCCTCCCTAATCACCTGAGGTAGACACTCTTGGTGCACCCCTTTGTGGGCTGTGTGCACAGTCTTGTTGTAGTTAAGCCTTGATTGTTGTTGGTATCACTGGGTGGAATTGACCTCCAGGCCAATTGGCTGTGAGGACCAGCTGTGTCTACAATGAAAGAACTGATGTGCTTGAGACACCCTTATGGAGCAGGACTTGCTTCAGTGGGGCTTTGGTGCTCACTGAGTCTTCCCCTTGAGTGTGTCACTTATGGATGTGAAGAGTTGTAATCTGGTATGGTCTCACACTGACCACTGGGTACACTAACTCTTGGATCTCCAAGGAGGTGCAAAGTCAGCCACTGCCTGAGGCCACCCAGAAGGAGCTACAGAAATATCTGCAGATTCCTATTCTTTGTTTGGGATTTGGCGGTGCCCAGATGAGGCCCAGCTGTGAAACAAGGCAGACTGCTGCTGCCAGGCCTTGGACCTTCTTTTGGAAGCTTTGGAGCTCTCTGACCCAGCTGCAGTTTGTTAGGTTTTAGGCAGCAAAAGGTCAGGTCATTCATATGCAAAAGCCACTGCACACAGCTTAGGGGGCGTTGTACATTGGGTGGGGTGGTTTTTCAGGGAATCACCAGGGCAAAGAAAACAGCAATGGCTGCCAGTCAGGCCTGCACCAGAGAGATCCCCGTGTCTCTACATCCCACGCCCCCACACAGGAACAATGATTGCTGCGAGCACCTCTGAGAGAAAGCCACCCTCATGTTCCGGCCCAATGCCAGGCAGTCCAATTTCTCCCCATATGAGTCTGAGTCCCCAGAGTCTCACCCAGAACTAGAGTTCAGAGCAATTGGGAGCTTGTATCTATCTCCCAATTGAAAAAAACTACAGCACACCCAGTTGCCAGCCTGTTTCACGTGTGCCTCCCCACCTCCACTCCTCCACACCTCCAAACCTCCTACCAGTCTCAATGTGCTTTTTTCTTTCCTTATAGTTGTTGAACTTCCACTCAGCCAGCTTTCCCGTGGCTCTAGATGATATTTATTTTGTCTTTTAGTTGTAGTTTTGATGTGGTTATGAGAGGCAGCAAGTACAGGTATTTACCGGACCATAGTTTTTTATACGGGCTTTCTGACATGGTCTTAGTTACATACTAGAGGCCGGGTGCACTAAATTCATGCACAGGGGGTGTCCCTCAGCCCGGCCTGCACCCTCTCCAATCTGGGACCCCTTGGGGGATATCGGACATCCTTCTCGCAATCCGGGACCACTGGCTCCTAACCGCTCACCTGCCTGCCTGCCTGATCACCTCAAACCACTCTGCCTGCTGGCCTGCTTGCCCCCAACTGCCCCCCCCCCCGCCAGCCTGCTCACCCCCAACTGCCCCCTTGCTGGCCTGATCACCTCCAACTGCTCCCCCTGCCAGCCTGCTTACCCCCAACTACCCTCCCCTCCTGGCCTGATAACCCCTAACCACCTCTGCCTCGCCCCTGACAGCATGGCTTTGTCTGGAAGGACGTCCAGAAGGTCTCCTGGAAGGTCTCCTGGTCTAATTAGCATATTACCCTTTTATTAGTATAGATGTCTTTTTTAACTTAATTTCACTGAAGCACTAATGTAGGTCTCATAATGAAAGAAAATAATAGTTTTAGAAACTGCTAAGGAATTAGAAGAGAGACTATATTAAAGAGGAAGATGTCTATTTTAGTAAAGCTTACCGCTTTGGTTTAAATATAATGTTTAAAATATTGACCAATTAGTGGACAATAAAAGAGAATGGAAAATGTTCCAGAATTTATAACTAACAAAAAGAACAAAAGTTTATTTACTTTTCTCGCCCTCCCCTTAAAAAAACAAACAAACAAACAAAAACTGGTTCATCCCTTTCCTATTCTTAATTAGTTTTATAATGAAAACAGAAACCAAAACTATTATAGCAGCAGGAAATTTACTTTTATGCTTGAATGGTCACATCAAATAATTATGCAAATAAAATTACAAATCCTCCACTTTTATTGCTCTGGCTGTACCTTGAATCTGCAGAATTGTTTCCCACATGGGAGTTCAGTACCAACTCAGGTTACTGCACTTTCCTTGCACTGTGTAATGAAGGAGTGCTGTATTGGGAAGCAGGAAACCTAAGTTCAGTCTCCTCAGCCATAAGGCAATGCCACTGAAGATGTTTAAGTAAAGACGTCAACAGAGATCATTCTTCACATAATTGAATGCAAGAAAGAGCCTCCACTTATACATTTTGAATCTTTGTAAAGATCCTTATTGAATCCTCAACAAAATATTAGCAAACTAAATTCAGCAATACATTAAAAAGATTATACACCACAATCAAATGGAATTTATTCTGAGGATGCGAGGCTGGTACAATATTCTCAAATCAATAAATGTGATTCACCACATAAACAAAATGAAGACTAAAAGTAACATGATCATATCAATAGATGCAAAAAAGCATTTTATAAAATCCAGCACAGATTTATGACAAAAACATTCAGCAAACTTGGCATAGAGGGAACATACCTCAACATAATAAAGGCCATATATGACAAACTCTCTAGCATCACACTCAATGGGCCAAAACCAGAAGCATTTCAGTTAAGATCAGGAACAAGGCAGGGATGTCCCTTTCACCACTCTTATTCAACATAGTACTGGAAGTACTAGCCACAGCAATCAGACAAAAAGAAGAAATAAAAGGCATCCAAATTGGAAAGGACGAAGTAAAACTGTCATTATTTGCAGATGACATGGCACCATATATGGAGAACCTTAAAGATTCCACACAAAGAAACTACTAGAACTGATAAATGAATTCAGTAAAGTACCCAGGACACAAAATATCCAGAAAACAGTTGCATTTTGATAAACCAGTTACAAGCTATCAGAATAGGAAACTCAGAAACTAATCCCATTTAAAATTGCAAATTAATAATAATAATAATAATAATAATAATAATAATAATGTATCTAGGAATAAATTTTACCAAGAAGGTAAATGACCTGTAAGAGCAAAATTATATTATACTGAAGAATGAAATTGAAGATGATACAAATAAATGGAAGTACCATATACCATGTTCATGAATAGGAAGAATTAACATCAAAATATCCATTCCACCCAAAACAATCTATAGATTCAATGAAATTCCTTTTAAAATACCAATGACATATTTCACAGAAATGTAACAAATGTTACAAAAATTTATATGAAACCATAAAAGACCCCAAAAAGCCATAGCAATCTTGAAAAAGAAGAACAAAATTTGAGGTATCATGCTACCTGGTATTAAACTATTTTACAAGGCCATAGTAATCAAGATAGCATTGTACTTGTATAAAAAGAAACATAGATCAATAGAACAGAATAGAAATCACAGAAAAATACCCACACTCTTATGGTCAATTAATATTTGACAAATAAGGCAAGAACATACAATGGGGTAAAGACAGTCTATTCAATAAATGGAGTTGGGAAAATTGGACAGGTACATGCAAAAACAAACAAACAAAAAAAGAAACACCAACCCCTCTCCCCCAAAAAACAAAAAAACAACCTAGACCATGTCCTTATGCCATACACAAGTATAAACTCAAAATGGATAAAAGACAAATGCCAGACTCGAAACTATAAAAATCCTGGAAGAGGAGTGGGGGCAGGTAGAAGTGGGTAAAGGGGGCAGTAAAATCTCAGACATTTCTCGTAGCAATATTTTATCTGATATATATCTCAGTCAAGGGAAACAAAGGAAAAAATAAGCAAATTGGACTACATCAAACTAAAAAGTTTTGCGCAGCAAAGGAAATCATCCACAAAATGAAAAGACAACCTACTGAATAGGACAACATATTTGCCAATGATACATCTGATATGGAGTTAATATCTAAAATTTACAAAGAACTTATAAAACTCAACACCAAGAAAACATACAATCCAATTTTTTTAAAAAATGGACAGCCCTACCTGGTTTGGCTCAGTGGATAGAGCATTAGCCTGCGGAATGAAGGGTCCCAGGTCCGATTCTGGTCAAGGGTATATGCCTGGGTTGTGGACTCAATCCCCAGTTGGGGGCGTGCAGGGGGCAGCTGATGATGATTATCTCTCATTATTGATGTTTCTATCTCTCTCTCTCCCTCTCCCTTCCACTCTGAAATCAATAAAAACATATATTTTTTTAAATGGACAAAGAAATTGAATAGACACTTGTCCAAAGAGGACAAACAAATGGCCAATAGACACATGAAAAGATGTTCATTGTCACTATTCATCAAAAATGCAAATTAAAACCACGATGAGATATCACCTCATACCTCTCAGAATGGCTATCATCAATAAATCAACAAATGACAACTATTGGTGACAACGTGAAAAAAGGGAACCCATATGAACTGTTGGTGGAAATGCAGATTGGTGCAGCCACTGCGGAAGACATTATGAAGTTTCCTCACAAAATTAAACATGGAACTGCCTTATGAACCAGTGATTCTACTTCTTGGAATATATGCAAAGAAACCCGAAACACTGTTTCAAAATTGTATATGCACCCCTATATTCATTGCAGCATTGTATACAATAGCCAAGATTTGGAAGCACCCCTAGTAGTCATCAATAGATGAGTGGATAAAAAAGCTGTGGTACAGCCGAAACCGGTTTGGCTCAGTGGCCTGCGGAGGGGGGTCCTAGGTTTGATCTGGTCGAGGGCATGTACCTTGGTTGCGGGCACATCCCCAGTGGGGGGTGTGCAGGAGGCAGCTGATCAATGTTTTTCTCTCATCAATGTTTCTTACTCTCTATCTCTCCCTTCCTCTCTGTAAAAAATCAATGAAATATATATACATATAAATGCTGTGGTACATTTAAACAATGTAATACAACTCAGCCATAAAAAGAAGTAAATCTTATTCTTTGTGACAACGTGAATGAACATAGAGGGTATTATGCTAAGTGAAATAAGCCAGTTAGGGAAAGACAAATACCATATGAGTTCACTTATATGTGGAATCTAATGAAGAATACAAAGAAAATGGAAACAGATTCATAGATACAGAGAACAGATTGATAGCTGTCAGAGGAGAGGAAGGTTGGTGGGCTGGGTGAATAGGTGAAGAGATTTAGGAAAAAAAATTCATAGACACAGACATCAGTATGGTGATATGGTGATGACCAGAGGGAAGAGGAGTGGGGGTAGGTAGAAGTGGGGAAAGGGGGTGTAAAGTGGTGATGGAAGGAGGACAGACTTTGGGAGCTGAATAGACACACAATACAATATACAGATGATGTTTTATAGAATTGTACTTGAAATTTGTAAACTTAATCAATGTAACTTCAATATATAAAGAGAATAATATTTTTATAAGATCTTAGATTTTCCTATTCCTAGTAAAATATTTAACAGAAGTAGTCTATAATAATATTAATAGTAATAAACCTAATAACATTATAATAGATCTTGCTAAAATTCTGTCAGCTACTAAATAGTTGTAGCATAACGGCTGATGGGAGTAGGAATGGAACTTCTTAGAGTAGATGATAGTCACAAACTAATTTTGTGTGTGCTTTCTGTTCTTTCAGTGGACAGTGACTCTTGGCATATATATAGACTATACCATTAAAGATGTTTTCTATATATTGAAAGAAGCCAAGTGACATTGTAAAATCTGATTCGAGAAGGCCAAGGCAAAGTCAAGCTGGCCACATTTGTTTGTTTTTTTATAAATTTATTTCAATATATTTTTATTGATTTCAGAGAGGAAGGGATAGGGAGAGGAGAGAGAGAGAGAGAGAGAGAGAGAGAGAGAGAGAGAGAGAGAGAGAGAAGCATCAATGATGAGAGAAAATCATTGATCAGCTGCCCCCTGCATACCCCACACTGGGGATTGGGCCCGCAACACAGGCATGTGCCCTGACTAGGAATTGAACTATGGCTTCCTGGTTCATAGATGGACTTTCAACCACTGAGCCACGCTAGCTGACCCAAGTTCTTGACTATGTAAGGAGAAGGTGGCAACTCAATTGATATAAAAGAGAAATATGTTAGGACCAATGTTTAATGCATGTGACTTTGGAGAGACATTTTCAATATAGGATAATTTCCTTAGACTATCTCATTGATAGCAGTTTTATTGTTAAAGGTCCATACCCTTTTATTTCTTTTAAGTTTGCTAAGTATGAACCTATGTTTATCCACATTTTAACTGAAATATATTTGACATATAATATTGAATAAACTTAAGCTATGCAACATGTTGATTTGATACATTTATATATTGTAATATGATGGCTATAGTAGTATTAGCTAATACTTCTATGTTAATAACTATTTTTGTGGTTAAATTAAGATCTAGTCTCTTGGCAAGTTTGATGTCTATAATACAATATTGTTGTCTATAATCTTATACTGTGCATTAGAGCTCCAATATTTATTTATCTACTAGTTGCAAGTTTGTGTCTTTAAACAGCTTTCCTACTCCCCTCACCACTGCCAGCCCCTGGTAATCATCATTCTATTCTGTTTTTACAAGTTTAATTTTTAGATTCCACATACAAGTGAGATCATACAGTATTTGTCTTTCTCTGACTTATCTCAATTCTTATTAAATGTACAGGTCTCAGAGAAAAAGTCTAATTGATAGGTCTGGAAATCTGATCTCTGAAAAATTAGTTTCCATTTCAAGCTCCAAACTAGTAGCAATTTCCACAGTATTCAAAGATGAAAGAACCAGGTTTTAGGGAGTACAGAGTCAAAGCACACTTATTTCAATGACAACAGATACAACACTATTGTGTTAACACCACTGCTACATAATATTTTCCTTTTAATCATTGTCTACAAGGATAATCAATCTATTGCAATAGGATATGACTGACTTTCCAAAGTTTCAAAAGCCTATGAAACACTTTGATAAGTAAGAATGGATTTGAAATTTCTTCATTTTGGTTTCAGGCTGTTTGCCTCTGCTATTGTTTTGATTCAGGTTCTTTCTAGCAATATTCATGTAATTAGTACCTATCACCTTTCAATAATAGCTATTCGGTAGGCACTTTTGCGATTGTTTCTGAAAACCATACTTTAGAGTCTTGATTGAAAATGCAATGCTAATGTTAGTAAAATGACTTTTCTAACTATTGTTCTTTCTATACTATTTATATAAATGAAAGGGATATCCAAAGAGCAAAACATATTTAATTAGAAGATGATGATTTAGTGCACATTCTACATCCATAAAAAAGCCAGACTGGCTACTGGCTAGTTGTACTCTTACACACACACACACACACACACACACACACACACACACACGAAACAAAATAATTTAGCAAAAGGAGAAAAAGAACAATAGAAGACCATGGTTCATCATTAATACCCGAACTATACTATAGTAATGTAATGCCTCAAAAGCACTTTAGAGGACATCTCCGTGAACATATAAAATCACTCTGGTTTAGAAAAAGGAAAGACACAAAATAAATAATAAGGTTCAAGCTCTGATTGACTGATTCTGTCTTTTCTTATTTTCCACTATAGATAAATGTTCTCCTAACAAGTAGAATCACTTTTTTTCTGAGGATTTGGAAGTAGACTTAGGAGGTGGAAGACACTCAAAATGATAATTGAATTTAACCCACTTTCTTGTTACTCTGTGTGTTATATTCAGGTGAAAGTTAATATTTAAGCTAAAATCATTTCCTGGGTTATATATTCCAAATTAAAGACATAAAGTAAAAGTTTTCATGAATACATATCTAATGAGTTGGTTTCAAATTGTGATTGACATTGCCTAGAGTTTCCTAACCTAAATGTTGTTTTTATTTATCATAATGAATTTACCAATTAATATTTAATACACTAAATTTTAACTTCTTGTTTGGAACCCTGTCTCATTTATTTGGTCTGTCAAATTGCCATATTTTTCTGCAGACCTGAAAATAAAGCAGGTCCTGACATTTCTAGAGCATACTTAAAATTTTTGTAAGCATGCTATTGAATAAGAAGTTTAGAGTGTTGAACTGGTCTTTTAAAAAATGCCTGATTCATATTATAGAAGTAAATTTAATAAACCAATCTGTGACTATATTATATCCAAGCCACACTCAATTAAATGCCCATCAAGGCACAGAAACATCTGCTCAGCACGTGTTTGATTCAATAGTAATTTCAATAGTCAAAAAGGAAAAATGTCTGACATCATATTGGTTTTAGTATTGAAAATGTTATTTATTTCTTATCCAATTTAAATACTTATGACAAGAAATCAAATCAGTTCAAACTGATATAAAAATACAAGGCAAGTTGCTTAAAAAAAGCTGAGTGAATCAGAAATTTCTATTTTTAACCAAAACAAATACAGACCTAAATTGGATGCTGAGACATGAAAACACCCTACTCTTCCTCACCAAATGTATTTATAACTATTGTTATAATAATTATATACTCATAGATGTATACAGTATATTTTACTTATATTTCTGTTTTAACTTTCTATATATTTATATTATATACCTTGGAAATCACTATAACATTTAATTTGAAAAAACTCTCTACTGCTAAGAATTTGTTATATTTGTTAAACCCTTCTTCTAATATAAAAAACACTAGAATTAAAATACATTTTCAGATGTATTTAGGAAAAAGGAGCAATATCAACAATATAATATTTCAGTCTCTCCATATCTTCATATAAAAAGAGAGATAAGAACTAGATAATAGAACTAAATACCTATGGACAACATTTACAACAGAATATAAGCAGGTGATAAGTTGATACCAGACCTTTATGGTATCCATATCGAGCAGGATGTAGAAGAAAACAACAAGGGTGGTGTCCAGTGAACCTGAAGATGTAGAACTCTGACACAGCTAACAAGTATTCACTGGAAAATACAGTGGGCTAATTTGATAACAGCAGCTGAAGATAGATGGCATCTCCAATAGCAGGTAAATGTAAGCAGCCCATGATAAGAATTGAAGAAGCGAGATTACTCTGACTCCCATGAACTTTCACGAATGTCCTGCTAGAGCTCCCTTCTAGAGCAGGCCTTATACTGAGGAGAGACTTATAGGAGAAGAATCAAAATTTAGCAACATAAAAGAGAAGCTATATCAAGGTGGAAGGAAAGAACAGGGCTAGCTGGGAAATCTTAGACAACAAACAGTAATACTTTTGAACACTAGAAGAAAACAACAGGAGAGAAAAACCTGCTAGGTTGACAAGAACTTTCCTAAACCCCACCTCTTTTTAAAAATTCAGGAAATTTAATTTTAAATAAAAGTGAGTATGAAAAAATTATCTGGATTAAATCCTATTCCAATTTGTTATGAAAATAATGGAGAATGGCCAGAATAACTTCCCTACAGACAATGATAGCACCTCAGAAGCCCATGCCCAGAAAGCAGATCAAAACTATAACCTACTATTTCAAAATAAACAAGAAGTATTAAGAAACTTGCCCAGCCAGTGTGACTCCGTGGCTTAGTGTTGACCATGAACCAGGAGGTCACGGTTCAATTCCCAATCAGGGCACATACCAGGGTTGCAGACTTGATCCCCAGTGTGGGGCATGCAGAAGGCAGCTGATCAATGATTCTCTCTCATCATTGATGTTTTTATCTCTCTCTCCCTCTTCCTTCCTCTCTAAAATCAATAGAAGTATATTAGAAAGAGAAATTAATACATTAAAAACCAGAATTATCAAAACTCAGAAAGAAGATGAAAGAACTTACAAAGATTAGAAGTAAAAATAAAAAAAAATGTTTCTGAAACACAATTATAGTCAGAGGGAGGACAAGAGTGAATAAATAAAACAGTTATTTTTTTTTAAAAAAAGGAAAAATTTACAATAAAGATTAAAATGACTTGAAAGTAAAGAAATGTTAAAAACAGACAAGGGAGAATGGGCAAAGTTATTAGATATTAGATATCCTTGATGGATAAAAGCAAAATAAGGAAATATTAAAAACTAAAAGCCATAATTCAAGAAACCCCACCCTTCAGCAAAAAAAAAAAAAAAAAAAAATGGAAACTACGTATTTAGAGAGTACACTGTGTACACAGGAATATTGCACAGGAATTCAAACACCATGATGTATTTTATTAAAATTACAGGATTTTAAGAAAAATATCCTTTGGGCAACCAGAAAGAAAAGTGCTCATGAAGGAAAGTAAATTATCAGCAGACTTTTTTTTGACAGCAATGCTTAAAGCCAGAAGAAACTACCATACCATTTGAAACACTCAAGAAAAGAAATGTGTACCAAAGATTTTATATTCAGCAAAACTGTTTCCCCTATAAAGCATATAAGCTTTTATCAAAATACAAGAACTTATGTAATATTGTGCCTATGAATCCTTCCTGAGGACTATAGAAGAAAACAAGCTCACACAACTAAAATGACTAGAGAGGCTTTACTATAAGAATAGGATGTAAGCATTAAATACTTAGTTACCTGCAGAACTAAGAACAAATGAGCACTAAGAGGGAGAGAGTACATTATGTTATGGTTGTATGTTTTGACAATATAGATATACTATAACTATTTTTAAAATAAATGGAAAATAGAGTCCATGTAAAAATATTTTAATGTTTTCAGTAATTCTATTGGAGATAGAGTACAGTTATTTTGAGACTACGTGTGCATGGAATTAGAGAATGAAAAAGTGAGTTATTACAATATATTCTAATTTTATCATCCCCATGCCATGTCCTTAAAGAGCAAGATTTTCAGTGTAGAAGAAAGAAGATATAAGTTTCATAGAAAAGAAGTTGAGTAGACACTCTATAAATGTGAATGTGAATAGGATATATAAATGAAATCCTCTTAAGGATCCATATTGAAACTCCTATCACATTCAAGAATATAGATGCATATATGCTTAAGAATCTTCCAGTATAGTGGACTAACAGATCTAGGTACAATCCCAACCAATAGCAATGAGCAAGTCTAATGCCCAGATGGTAGTTTTGAAATATCATTTCCCACTATCAGAAATCAGGGGTTCTTGGAGAAATGATTTATTCTAGGTTTAGGGTAAAAAAAATACACAAGACCAGCCTTGAAATTCTTATAATGACAGATAGCAAGGAAATTACCAAAGACTAATTTGAAAAGACTCCCACTGGCCAAACAGGGGATAATACAAATTGAACTCCATGAAATATGTTTAAGTCCCCGAGTTATAGTGATACTTTTTTAAAAAATATATTTTATTGATTTTTTACAGAGAGGAAGTGAGAGAGATAGAGAGTTAGAAACATCAATGAGAGAAACATCGATCAGCTGCCTCCTGCGCACCCCACACTGGGGATGTGCCCGAAAGCAAGGTACGTGCCCTTTGACCGGAATCGAACCCAGGACCTCTCAGTCCGAAGGCCGATGCTCTATCCACTGAGCCAAACTGGTTTCGGCATATAGTGATACTTTTTTAAAAAACAAAAAGAATCAGTCAGTTTTAAAAAACAATAAGGGAAAATTCATTAGCTTGAAAATTGGTAACTAAAAGGAAATAATGAAGCATTTTTTTTAATGTACTATAACACTGGGTAACCAAATAGCAAATGAGGAGAATTATCTCTTTATAAAAGTATCCAAATATTGAATAAGAAATTACTTTATTATAATACTAGCATCCCATTTGCACGAAGATTCGTGCAATAGACTTTCATTCACCTGGCTGCCTGCACCAGTTTTCTGCCGGCACCAGGGACCCAGGCCTTGGCTGTGGCCACCGCCTTCTGCCTTCTTTCAGGGTTGGGGCTTGGCCCCGGGCGGCGGCCTTGGGCTCTGCTGCACCCCAGTGTCCCTGCTAAGGATCTTAGGAGCCGACCCCCTGGTCGTTGCCTACGATCCGTGCAGGCTCCCCGCTTTCCCGGCCTTGGGCTCCACCGCACCCCAACGTCCCTGCGACGGTTTCCTGGTGGGCGTGGCTGGTGGGTGTAGCGAAGGTAGGTCAATTTGCATATTACTCCATTATTAGGTAGGATTTTCAATTTTATTTTTTCTAGATATTTTTATTGATTTCAGAGAGGAAGGGAGAGGGTGAGAGAGATAGAAACATCAATGATGAGAGAGAATCACTGATTGGCTGCCTCCTGCATGCCCCACACTGGAGATCGAGCCCACAACCCAGGATATGTGCCCTAACCGGGAATCGAACTGTGATCTCCTGGTTCACAGGTCAACACTAAACCACTGAGCCACACCAACCAGGCAAACATTTCCAATTTTTGCCCTAACCGGTTTGGCTCAGTAGATAGAGTGTCAGCCTGCAGACTGAAGGGTCCCAGGTTCGATTCCAGTCAAGGGCATGTACCTTGGTTGTGGGCACATCCCCAGTAGGGGGTGTGCAGGAGGCAGCTGATTGATGTTTCTCTCTCATAGATGTTTCTAACTCTCTCTCCCTCTCCCTTCCTTTCTGTAAAAATCAATGAAATGTATATATTTTTAAAAATAAAAATAAATCAATAAAATATATTTAAAAAAATAAAAAAAATTTCCAATTTTCAAGCCCCTATGAATGAATACAGGGTATCTTAAAAATATATATGCACTTTGAGTGATTGTTAAGTCAGTGTTTATTAACATATAGTTCACTTTCAAAATTTAAAAGAATCTAAAAATGAATAATTTCAAAAGAAATTATTTTCAAACTGATGATCATTCTGGTCCAGGCACTGCTAATCACGTGAAGCAATGGAATCGCAAACATCAAGAATCCTTTTATTTAGTATTTGTGTGCCCTCACTTCGTCAACTGATGCTGGTTTTGTACTGTAGACTTTACCTTTTATGTATCCCCATAAAAAAAGTCTAGTCGCATTGGAGGATACATTTTCTTTGTTCAAAGTTTAGACTGGCTTCACCCATTATTTCAAATAAGTTAAACCTGAAAAGCAGAGAAAATTTAGTTACCAGCTGTTAAAGTGTGTTTACAACTTTTGGGGACATCTTATAGATATAGGCATTAAGTATCAATGACTCCTGACATTTAAAAAAGAGAGATAACCAGACATTTTGTTCCTCCTAACTTTTACAGTACACTACCTACTCACTTTCCAAAATTATAAAATTTGAACCTGATCAAGTCTCTAGGATGAATTGCCAATTTGTAAAAAAACTCAAAGGACAGAGGAACATGAGTTTCATGAAGTTCACCATGGTATGCAACAGTAAAATCTAGACTAACACCTGAGAAATTGTAAAGAAATAAAATTTTTAGAAATCAACAGAGTGAAACAGACCTATAAGCTATATCAAATTAAGAAAAAATGGGCAAAACAAAGCTCTAGTATCTAGAGATGCACACTTGGATGATAAAATGATTTTAAAACATTAAGAATTGAAAAGATGAGATTAAGCAAAGAAAAATAACTCAGAGACATAGAAAACAGTATGGTGACTACCAGAGGGAGAGAGGGGTGGGGGAGGCAGAAGAGGGTAAATGGAGAGATAAATGGTAAGGGAATAAGACTTGACTTAGGGTGGTGAACACACAAAACAATATGTAGATGGTTTATTATAGAATTGTATACTTGAAACCTATATAATTTTATTAACTAATGTCACCCCAATAAATTTTTTAAGACACATTAGCCTAGGCCTGCATTGGATTAAGAACATCAATATCACTGTCTTTCACCTCTCCACCATGGTCCACTGAAAGGTCTCCAGGGGCAATAAAACACATGGAGTTGTCATCTTCAGAGATAACAATGCCTCTGGAACACCTCCTGAAGGACCTGCCAGAGGCTCTTCTTCTTTTTTTATATATATACTAGAGGCCTGGTGCATGAATTTCATGCACTTGGGGGCATCCCTCAGCCCGATCTGCGCCCTCTTGCAGTCTGGGAGCCCTCAGGGGAGGTCTGTCAGACATCCTTAGCACTGCTGCAGAGGCGGAAGCTGTGCTTGCCAGCTGTGAGCCCAGCTCAGGGCTTCTGGCTGAGTGGCGATCCCCCTGTGGGAGCGCACTGACACCAGGAGGCAGCTCCTGCATTGAGTGTCTGCTCCCTGTTGGTCAGTGCACGTCATAGCAACCAGTCATTCCGCCATTTGGTCGATTTTCATATAAGCCTTTTATTATATAGGATATATATTTTTTTATATTGATTTCAGAGAGGAAGGGAGAGGGAGAGATAGAAACTTCAATGATGAGAGTCATTGATTGGCTGCCTCCTACTGGGGATCAAGCCCACAACCCAGCATGTGCCCTTGACTGGAATCAAACCCTGGACCCTTCAGTCAGCAGGCTGACGCTCTATCCCCTGAGCCAAACCAGCTAGGCCAGAGGCTCTTCTTGAGGAGGCATTACTCTTTTCAGAAATAGTCCATGGTGATGTGCTTGGTGTATTTCTCCTTTCCATGATAAATTTGCCTATAAGCAGATAATGCACCATGAACATTCCTCTCTATTAATGACAATCTTTTGGTGTTGGTGTCCATGTTTTCAAAAATTTTACAGGGTTCTTGAGGTCTGTTTAACCTTCTGCTAAATCCTTCACTGTAAATTTTCCTATTTTTCTTTTTCTTTCCCTGCAGTTCTTTTTCTTTGCCTCTTCCTCAGCTATGTGTTCCTGTTCTAATCCCAACAACTCCTCATTAGTGAATTCCTCAGGAACTAGCTCTAGGAGCTCCTCAATGTCATTTGCACCCCAGGTTCAAGTTGTTTGTCATCTCAACCACAGCCTTATTGATTTTTGCAACCTCCTTATCCTTGGCAAATCCTTCAAAGTTGTGGATGAACATCTGGAGTGTCTTCTTCTAGAGGCCATTCATACACTCCTTGGTAGACATCACCCCAAGCTCAAGCAAGGTTCTTAATGCAGTCATAGATATTATAATCCTTCCAGGAGTGCATCAGTATCTTCTCAGTGTCTTCCTCAGTAGCAAAAGTAGCCTGGGCAAAGGTCTTCCTCGGGAATAGGCCTTAAAAGTTGCTATAACTCCTTCACCATTGGTTAGGTCAAAATGCTGATGTTTGGAGAGAGAAATATTTTATTATTGGGATAAAAATCACCAATAAACAAAGGATGTCTAGGAGCATTACCAACAATAAGCAAATTTTCAAAGGCATGTTATTCTTTAAAAAGTATTTCCAGTTGTACTTGCCTTTGCATGTGGTTGGGATCAAATTTTGCTAGCATAGCAATTCAGGAGGTTATCTTGGAAGTGGAATTGGGTCATCCATGACTTCTTATTGCTTCTGTAGTACACAGGTAGTGTGTTGCTTATGGAGATGCTTGAAGGCCTTGGGGTTCTCACTGTGCCAGATCATAAGGATGTCGACTTGTAGCCTGTAACATCGCTCTGGAACATGACTGTTATTCTGTCCTAAAAAGTCTTGACACCTTGCATTGACTTGGAAAATTTATGGATAAAAGCCCTTTTATGTATCAGTTTCCAGAATAGGGAGTCATCCATATTGAATATTTGCTCTGGCAAATAATTTTCCTCCACAATCAGGTTATCTAGAGGTTCTAAAAGTTCTTCAGCTGCCTTCACATCAGCCCCCACATACTCACCACTCACTTTCACATCATACTAGTATAATGAATAATGACTCGAATTATTTTGACTACCAGAACTAGAAGTAAATTCAATATGTGAGTGGGGTCCAGCCTTTTCTTTCAACATTGAAAACAAATTTTTGCTTTGGCTGTGATCATCATAATGCTGAGAGGGATATATATCTGTGCCTTGTCTTCAATCCAGGCTATTATAAGTTTCTTCATGTCTCAAATTCATTTTACTCTCATTGCTTTCAATGAAGTAGATCTTTTAACAGCTTCCATCCCTCAGTTCTTGTTCTTCAAGATGGTAGCTATGATGGAATGGGACATAACTGACAGTGAGCAATAACCATCAGCAGCACTGCCAACATGTGAGTAATAAACTGTGCTATGACCTTAGGACTACTATGAAGTCACTGGGCGGTAGGAATTTTCCAGGTCCATCATAATCTTATAGGACCACAGTCATATATACAGCCCCTTGTTGACCCAAAATGTACTTATGTGGTGCATGACCATATAGCCACTAGTGAGAAGTTAAAACTGGCATTGTCTCAGGTCATTTGAGGAGTTAAAATCACAGAGGGCGGTTTTCCACTTGTACTTGCCTGATCTAAGAAAAATAAGATTGCTTGAGTAGTGGGATTTACTTTCCATTATCCTCTACAATATTTTTCTAAATGTTTCTTTTTTTAAAAGCCCACTTTAAAAGCATACTTACTTCATTATTAATCAGCATGGATTAATAGCTGCTTAAAATTAGATTCTGAGAGAGGTAGCATGAAACAGTGGAAACAGCAGGAGCTTAAAGCCAAGCTGAACTAACCTGAATTCTGTCTCCTGTGTGCCCTGAGCAAGTTACTTTACCAATTTTCTCTATGTTTCTTCCCTTGTTAAATGGAGAGAATGCATGACAAATAAATCGTATGCAAAATATCTAGCAAGGCAGGCCACATAATATGTGCTCAATAAATTATAGTCATTATCATTACCTTTATTTTGTGTAGTTTGTCTTAAAGTTAAAATAGAGACATTTAGTTACAGACTTTACATCATTCCAGCAAATGGCAATTACTCCTCAAATTACCCTCATCCCTTTCCTCAGACACCCCAATGACCAAAATAATATACAACTATGTTTCTCAAAAAACTTCCACAAACAAAACATTGTGCAAAGAATTATAAAACTGGGAGAGCACTATAGGTAACTAATGTAATAAGTCTAAACTGCCTTTCCTTTTTTCCTGCTCAGTCAGAGCTTCTTCTCTGATTTTGCAAATCTACATAGACCATGATCACAAGCAGTTTATTAATTTCAATATTCATTCCTAGCAACATAGTAGGAATATTGACTTTGACTTTTCTTTTTATATACACACAATATCCATGAGTTGTGTTGAAATGAATAGCTGTTACTAGGAAGAAACGTGAACTGCAGAGTCATAACTAAGCAAAATCATGAATTTTTTTTTTGTCAAATAAGGATCTATCTCAAATGTATCAACATATACAAGATGGGGCTAAACTAGGTTTATAGTAGTTCCTATGGAAAATAATGCAATAACTAATAACTAATAGAAGAATAACTGTGTTTTTCATACTCACAACTGTAAACCTAATTTTGTCCAATCCTATAATTAACCATTTAACTTTATCCCTTGTATTTAACATTTGAGCCATCCTACATTAGAATCTGCCATATATTTATGATAAAAAATTTTAGTGAGCATTTCCAGCAATTAATAAATTCTGTACCTGTACTATAAAAACACAAGGTAAGAATAAAACATGATTTAATAAAATATTTCTTTGAATGATTAGAAGACAAAAAGATCCACATTTTTGAACATGCTACAGTTATTTTCTAGAATTTATAATATGAAAATAAAAATCATTCTTTTCAAAAGGCACATATGGTACCTCAGAGGTATTAATTATCTTAAATTTGTAAGAATTAAGAACACAGTTAGATGCCAAGTTGCTATCAGGTGCTTCAAACTATCTGTCATACTGCTAACAAAAGAACTATTTTTATGATATGCAATTTTTTTGTTTCTGCAAAGTTGTACTATTCAATAAAGGAAAAGAATCTAATAAACTTTCCTAAACTTTTATAGTTATTATTGAAGAAGTGTGAAAAGCAATCTCATCCTTAATATCTGCCTACTTAAAATAATTAAATATACTAGGTAAGATTTCTTGGCTTATTGTTTCAGTTTTTGTTTTTCCTTGAGGAGGGTATAGAAGTTTGGCTGCCTACTGCTTGTTACACCTTGCAGCTCTCCAGCTAACTGAATTACAGAGTCCTTGACCCACTAATAATAATAATTTTTAAATTCCCAATCATTTAAAGGGCTTCTAAGCTATTAGGTATCAGGTGAAAGCTTAAAAATATCCTATTGCTTGTACTCTGCTCTTATTATTTTAAATTTAATAAATTTATTTTTTTTTAATTTTTATTTAAAACTATTATTACTCTTAGCTTTTAGTCCTATGTTATTGTTCTTGATTTTCAATGTCATTTTAAAAATTTGTTCACTTTATCTTAATTCTTTATTTTCTTCTATAACTTTTTTCTTATTGGTGTCTAACCTGTATCTTTTACCTGAAACTATTATTTTATTATTTTAAATGTTTTAATTTTATCTTCAATGGGTCTTAAAGTTCCTTTTTAAAATACTTATTTTTAATATTAAATCTTTGAAATTTTTCTCATTTTATTCTTTTTATATTAACTAATCTATTTTATTTTAATAATATTGCCTTTTATTTTACTTTATTAATTTATCCCCATTGTAATTGGATTTTATAAAAAATAGAAAGTGGGAAATAAAGGTAGGATTCATGGGGATAGCCAGCATCATAAACAGGAAAGATTTTCCTTCTAAACTATCTTGGTAACTATTTTCCTGGATCCCAGAAGAATAGCCTGACCTTTTAAAGATTCCTCATCAAAAACTTAACAGGGCAACTACAGAGGCCCATAAGTTAATCTTCTCAAGGATAATTACTGTCTTCTCTGTACATATAGCAATGACACATGACTACTTCTTAAAATCTCAAACCATCCAGGCTTTTCATGAGTAACATCTTGCTACTAGATACATGGTCTCTAATTTGTTTATTCCTTGAATACATATGAGCTCAGACCTAACCTTTAAAAGGAAACAGATGTTGTTAAATGCCAAATATATATTTATAGACATAGTAATACATAACATTGGCCTGTTTCTAATATATTTCCAGTTTGGTTAACCTCACTTCTCATCAGGGTCATAGAAAAGGTAATATTAAAAATATTTTACAAGTAGTAGAGCACAAGACTCAATAAATCAGGTTTGAGTACTGGTCTATCAGAAGAACTGCCAGATTAAACAGTTAATATACCTTTACTAGTATATAATGGCTTCCCTGGAACCTATATCCAGGATAAAGGAAAAACTGGCTTAGAAATTTGTGGGGACAGGGGAAGGGAATGTAACTGCATCTCTGCTGAAATCTCTATTAATTTATGAAGACCATTACTAGACATCCGAGTTAATCTAGAAGGTCAAGACTAAGAAAGAAAGACCTGTTTCCGCAATCATGCCATTTTGAGGGAATCCTCAGGGAAACTTCTAGGGTGACATAAAATAAATGAGGCCAGGTGTTTCAATCTGCTGGTTATTTAAGGAAGAAGATGCTTTTCTAGGAAGGTTGGAGTCCATGAAGAGTCATAATAGTAGTGTCTTAAGATGTTATGAATATTTTTGAAGGCTCTAATTCAACTAATATTCAAGCACATTGAAAGTATACCTCCTATCCAGCCTCACAAAATACCACCTTTCATAGTCTTCTTATGAGGTATACCCATCTATTTACATTTAAGTGAAGATCTTTGAGAATCTTCCTTGTCTCAGCTTCCTCCAGAAAGCCCACCCACTGCCTTATTTCTAGAACTTAGATGTGCTCAAATGAGTTCCCCAACTTTTTGGTTTTATCCTATAGTACATGTAATATTTGTGTGTCTCTTTAAATCATTTTTAGGAATATGGTGGGAAATAAATAGCAAAGTATTTAAACCACTCTTCTATAATGTATTGTATAAAAACTTACAAGTATAGTCATCCTTAATTTATTCTTGTTTTATAGCTAAATATAAAAAGTCACTATTTTGTCCCCTTCTAACAATAGAATAACCATTTTACCTATTCCAATTCATCATGGGGCTCACCTCAACTAGATAACATTCTGGCATTAGTTTAGCAACATTTACATTAAGACGTACTTCGATGAAACTGTTTGATAAAGGACTAGAGAACCTTATGCTCTGAATTTACTTAGAAATATTTGAGAGTCACTTTTGCTTGTTACAGATTCTTAAATTTCTGATGTAAAATTAATATGATAATAAAAAGTAAATGACATAAATGTTGATTGTGCAGTTAGCAATTTCATAGACTACCTTAATCTAGAGAGACACATAGGCTTCTGTTAAAATATAAAATTTCTTACCTTTAAAATAAAATGTCTAAGTTAGAAATAAACCTGAAACTAAGCTTACAATAGCTCTGAATTAGTTAATGTAAAGGTGAAATGATCTAATGTCCCTACAGCTTTAAATTCCTAGTTGTGCATGCAGTGGGTAATTAAGGAAGCTGAGTATCCACAGTGTTATAATCCTATATAATAAAAGGGTAATATGCAAATCAGCTGAACAGTGGAATGACTACGATGCTCACTGACCATCAGGGGACAGACGCTCAATGCACACTGGTGATCAGTGTGCTCCCACAGGGGGAGCACCACTCAGCCAGAAGCTGGGCTTATAGCTCATGGCTGGCAAGTGCAGCAGCAGCAATAAGGATGTCCAACTGATGGCTTAGGCCTGCTCCTAATGCAACATTTACATTAAGACGTACTTCAATGAAACTGTTTGATAAGAGACTAGAGAAGATCTTTGAGAATCTTCCTTGTCTCAGCTTAAGCCATCAGTCAGATATCCCCTGAGGGCTCCCAGACTGCGAGAGGGCGCAGGCCAGGCTGAGGGACTGCCCCCCCCCCCACCAGTGAATGAATCTCGTGCACCAGGCCTCTAGTATATTCTATAACCTTAAAGATAATTTGCCTTCTGTTTATAGAGCATTGCTCAAATAACATGTAGAGATTATGGTTCAGAATCTGTCATGTTATTTTTGAATGCTAGTTAGACTTGGGTAGAATCAGGAAATGTACTAGAATTTATGAAAGGAACTAGCATTCTGTATGCAACATTCTCCCCTCTCTATGCTTCAGCATACTACAAAATAAGAGCAATCCACCTAGGTGATTTTTAAGGTCCTTTGCTCTCTAATGTTCAATACTTCTTTGGTCCTACATATGGGGTTTTCAAGAGAGAAAAAGAATTTAAGTCCCTTCTCAAACAGTTCCATTGAGCCATGCTAAGCCCAGTGATATTCATCTACGCAGAAATTGTTGTTTAGAGTCTATTTTGTTTTGTTGCCTCTTAACCTCCTTTGCTTAAATGAATACGAAGTTATATGAGGCCAATGAAAGAACTAAAATAATCTGATATTTCCACTATCAATGTTTCAATTTGGGTTTAGTCATTGAATATTCCTATATATTAGCTGAGATAGGTAATTAATATCTATATAATAAAAGCCTAATATGCTAAGTGTCTGACCGTTCATTCAACCATTTGACCAATCGCTATGATGCGTATTGACCACCAGAGGGCAGATGCTCTGACCGGTAGGTGAGCTTGCTGCTGGGGTCCAGCTAATCTGGAGTGGGCGAGATAGGCTGGACACACCCTGGAGCCCTCCCGCGGTCCCTCCCCAGCCCCGATCATGCACCAGTGGGGTCCCTCGGCCTGGTCTGCGCCCTCTCGCAATCCAGGACCCCTCAGAGGAAGTCGGAAAGCCGGTTTCAGCCCGATCCCCACAGGCCAGGCCGAGGGACCCCACCCATGCATGAATTTGTGCACCGGGCCTCTAGTTTAAAAATTAACAATTAATATTCATGGTCTTCTTTGAGCCAAATTAGCTTATCAAATTAGTCTAAAAGGCATTTTACTAGAGATCTTTTAAAATTTATTTTTATTGTTGACAGTATTACAGATATTCCCTATTTTCCCCCTTTGCCTCCCTTCACCCAGCCCCCATTGAGATTTAATAGTATGGACATTCAGGAGGATAGACTAACCTGGAGCATTGTCGTCAAAGGTGATAGTCACATCACAATCACCTGATCATCTTATTAAACATACATATTCCTAGGCCCCAATGTGAAATATCTTATTTTAGTATCTCAGAGATAAGATATAAAAATATGTAGTTTAATAAGCCCTGGAAGTGATTCTGATGTGGTTGATATATTGACTACCTATAAGGATCACTGATACAGAGCCCATCTGGGATAAGGGTACAGAGCCCTGACATCTGACAGCTAGATTGAGGTCACTGGGTACCCTTTGAATAGAGAAAAATAAAGGAGACACTGCAAGTACACTTAAAAAAAACACACCTATTTACTAATTTACAGTATCTCTCCAGGGGTAGTTGAGGAAATATTTTGCATGAGAGCAGAAATTAGTTACTCTTATTTCCTGTTGATATACTTTCAGGATAAATTTTACATCATCATATCCATATCCTCTACTACCACAAAATTAAAGAGTAGACAAATCTAAAGTGTGTTTTCTCTGAACTCCTGTAAAAATAAGTCATGGAAAACATCCTAATAATCATCATTATGTATCACACAATTTGAACTGCTTTGTGTGGATTAACATAGTCCATTTTTCAACCACTTTATAAGAGCTACAATTTTTTTACACCTAAATGACCTTCTATTGTGCATTACTGAAACAATAGAGGTCTTTAGTGAGGACATTCTTTATATTCCCACAATTATCTGTACCCACACCTACCCTCATTTGCACCTCTCACCTCTTATTTCTGTCCTGATACATGGGAGGAAGTACTGTTCCTAATAAAGATCTGTATCTCTATCCATCTATGTATCAAAAACAAATTTCTTCATTTTAGTTCTGGATCACATCTCCTCTCACCTCCTCAAGGAGGTTATTCCTTTATGCTATCACCCCTCTCCTATATCATTAAGTTCTTTATCTCTACATGATCTGGAATCTCATATCATAAAAAGAACTCTCCCTTAATCACCAATGTAGCCAATGGCCATTTTCTCTGTTCTGCTTCATAACCAGACTTCTCACAAGAGATTACAAATGCTATGCCCACTTTCTTTGCTTTTTCTATGCCTTCCTATCTGCCTTCTGTATCATCTTTCTACTGAAATGCTCCTATCAAAGTTGACAACCACCTTCATGTTGCCGAACATAATGGGCAATTTTCTTCCCTCTAATTTCACCTCCCATTCCTTCTCAGTATTCTTTGATGGCTCTTCCTCCTATACTAATTCTGAGAATATCCAAGAAGTAAATAAGAGGCTTTCTACTATTCCACCTGGGCATTGCTTTATTAGGTGGTTGTGTCTGTTTCTTTAGTCTAACGATTTCCATTTTACACAAGAGGCAACTGAGGCTCAGAAAAATTAAGTAACTTGCCTAAGGTCCTATAAGTACATAATCATTGCAGAACACACTTCCATTTTTCTTCAGAATTGATACTTAATTATATGCTTAATTCAAAACAGAAGTGGTTTGGACATATGAGCATACAATCTGGAGTTACATATCAGTTGTTCAAATCAGATCTCTAGCATTGACTAGCTACTGTATGTGACTATGAATTAGTTATGTAGTCTCTCTATGCCTTAGTTTCCTCATTTGTAAGGAGGATAATAATAGAGCTATTCATAAGATAATTAAATATTAAATGAATTAATATAAAGTTCTTAGAACAGTGCTGCCACATAATAACTGCTCAATCATTGTTAAGTATTATTATTATTAGCTGATTTATATACTTTTCCAATTATTTTGTGTGAGTTTATTATCTGTCCTGAATTATGTTGCAAACATCTTAAGGACAGGGGCATCTAACATTTTGATAGATTCCCCACACCCCACTACCACAGTGCTTAGCATAGTTCAGAAGTTATATGGAAAACTCAATAAGCATGTGAGGAAACAGAACAGAATTGGTACAATTTCAAAGTCCCATTCATAGACCATTGTTATTATTTGACCTTTCTGATGTTTACGCAGAAGACCCCAAATGAAGAGCTTGTCCTTATTTGACCTGACTCAGTCTCAACCATATAAAAGCCTCTTAATTGGGTCAGTTGAAAAGAATTACAAGAAAGTGTTTTAACCTCATGTTTTCCTGAGGCAGTGGTTAACATTTGTGGCAAACAATGGACTAATCAAACATGTTAAAAGAATAGGTAAGGAAGAAGATTTTTATAGGGGCTTTGAAATTTTGTAACATTTGCCCATGACTATGATAATAGCCAGGTTTGCACACCTACTCAAAAAGTCCTGAAAAGGTCTTAAGTTCTTACTGCTGGTTGACCTTAAGACTCTGTGGAAGCATAAAGCAGAGGTAAGTTAGATTTTTTAAGGCATTCTCCAAAATGGATATAGAGCTACTCAGCCAAGACTGGGAGAGCTATTGGTTCTAGTTGTCTAAGGAAATATCTTGCAATTTATGACTTGACAATGAATCTCAATGAGTATGTTCTTCATTGGTCACATACAACAAAGAATATGGACTATTCAGAATTAGTTCAGAAATAGAATGCAAAATCAAGAAATAGTTACAAGTAGCAGCAGCAGCAATAGCAACAAACTAGGAGAAAAGAGAGTCTGATGCCTAGAGTTGTCACATATTTTAATAAAATGCCCAGTGTTCTACAACAACAAAAATGTGTGAGGCATGCACATAAATAGGGAGGTATAACCATTACAAGGTGTGTGGGGGGGGGAGCATTCAATACAAACTAAAACTGAAGTCTCCCAAATGTTGGATTTACTAGGTAGACTTTATATCAGCTTTTTAAAATACATTTAAGAACTAAACAAAGTCATCCCTAAAGAACTGAAGGAAAGTAGGAGACTGATAATCTCATAAAAAAGAGAATAGTAATAAAAATATAAAACCAACTAGACATTCTCAAATTAAAAATTATAATAAACAAAATAAATATTACACTAGAGAATTTCAGGACAGTTTGAGCATGCAGAAGAAAGCATCAGTGAACTTGAAGATGGATCAATTGAGATTATCATGTTTGAGGAACAGAAAGAAGAAAATATTGAAGAAAAATAGCCTTGGGAGCTTTGTGGAACATCATCAAGAATAACAACATAATCAGCCCAACCCGCATGGCTCAGTGGTTGAGTGTTGACCTATGGACCAGAAGGTCACAGTTCGATTCCAAGTCAGGGCACATGCCCAGGTTGCATGCTCGATCCCCAGTGTGGGTCATGCAGAAGGCAGCCGATCAGTGATTCTTTCTCATCATTGATGTTTCTATCTCTCTCTCCCTCTCCCTTCCTCTTTGAAATAAATAAAAAAATATATATTTTTAAAAATAATAACAACATAATCATAATGGGAGTCACAGAAATACAGGAGAGAAAGGGGCAGAAAAAATAGTTGACAAAATAATGGCTGAAAATTTCATAAAATTCATGAAAAACATTAATTTCTACATCAAATAAACTCAATTAACTCCAAGTAGAAGAACTTAAAGGGATCCACACCTAGATACATCATGATCAACTGTCAAAAACAAAATAAAACAAAAACAACCAAATAAACAAAACAAAGACTAAGGGAGAACCTTGAAAGCAACAGTGGAAAAACAACTCAGTAGGCACAAGAAATTCTTAGTAAGATTAACAACTAAAATACTATAAAAAAGTAGAGGCCCGGTGCATGAAAATTTATGCACTGCAGGGGGGGGTCCCTCCACCAGGCCTGCCCCCTCTCACAGACCGGGAGCCCTCAGGGGTGGGGGGCTCCCCGGCAATCAGAGGAAGGCAACACCCCATCACACCTCTGCTGCTGCCACTGCTGGCAGCACAAGCCTAGGCTGGCCCTGGTTACCTGAGCCTCGGGCAGCCCTGGGCAGCTGGGCAGCTGCCATCCAAGGCTTGCTGTGCCTCGGGCCAGCCCTAGGCAGCTGGGGGGCTGAGGGGACTGGGGGACTCCGGAGGCAGGCATACGCTGGCCACCTAGCAGGGCTGAAGGGACTTGGTGCCGCCATCTTTGAGGGTGTGGCAGTCAATTAAGATATTTCCTCTTTATTAGATAGGATAGAGTCCAAACAACAGTGGGGTGATATAGTCAAAGTGATGAAAAGAAGAAAATATTAACTAAAAATTCTATATCTTTAAAAAATAAAGAAAAATTAATACTCTCCCCCCTTTTTAAACATAGAGATTCATCACTAGAAGACACATCCTACAGACTGCAGTTCTTCAATCTTAAATGAAAGGATAATAGACAATAACTCAATTCCACATCAAAAAATAGAGCACCCATAAATTAATTATATAGGTAATTTAAAAAATACAGTATAAATGTATATTTTGCTTGCAAGTCTTTTTTTACTATCTGATTTACAAATCAGAAATAATGTTGTCCATGGACTAGAGAGAAAAGAGATGGGAATGTTTACTGAGGAGCACAGGGTTTCTTTCTGGCATAATGAACATGTTCTGGAAATAGGTAGTGGTGATGGTTGCACAACTTTTTGAATATTGTAAAAATCACTGCATTGTACAATATAAAAACAGAGAAACCACTGAATTATGCACTTAAAAAAATAAATGTGTGGGAGTTTCAGGAAAATATTAATTTTTGAATGGCTTTATTGGGGCCCCAATTGGAGGGTGACAGAAAATGAGGCTTAAGATGTAGTCAAATCAGAAAGTAGTAGAATGAAACACTGGACTAGTACAGGGAAACCTCAGAAAAAATTGTAAATATACTTATAATTTGGATTCATGTAATATTCAGTTCATGTTTACCAAAATTATGGCAACCTTAGAACTAAGCCATATAGAAAACTGTAGTCACTTTTTAAAAAATGTATTTCTTTATTGATTTAAGAGAGGAAGGAAGAGAGAGAGGGATAGAAATATCAATGATGAGAGAGAATCATTGATCAGCTGCCTCCTGCACAACCCCTCTACTGGGGATGGAGCCCGCAACCCAGGCATGTGCCCTTGGTCAGAATCGAACCTGGGACCCTTCAGTCCACAGGCCGATGCTCTACCCACTGAGCCAAACTGGCTAGGGCTGTAATCACTTTTTCTTCCTGACAAAAACCCTCAAATTCTATGCCAAATTAAAATATATCTTTTCAAGGAAAAAAAAAAAAGATAGTAGTCAAATCAGAATGTACCTTAACATAAGGTATTTGGAAATTACCCATAAGGTATTGGGAGCAACTGAATAATTTTTTTTTTAAATGAATCTTTATTGTTCAGATTACAATTGTTTCTCCTTTTTCCCCACATATCTCCCCACCACCCAGTTCCCACCCCCCCTATGCCCTTACCTCCCTCCCCCCGCTGTCCTTATCCATAGGTGTATGATTTTTGTCCAGTCTCTTCCCATACTCCCTACACAGACACCCCTTTCCCCCTGAGAATTATCAATCCACTCCCATTCTATGCCTCTGATTCTAATAAGTTTACCAGTTTATTCTGTTCCTCAGATTTTTAATTCACTTGACTTTTAGATTCACTTGTTGATAGATATGTATTTGTTGTTCATAATTTTTATCTTTCTTCTTCTTTTTCCTCTTTTTAAGGAATACCTTTCAGCATTTCATATAATGCTGGTTTGGTGGTGATGAACTCCTTTAGCTTTTTCTTATCTGTGAAGGTCTTTATCTGCCCTTCAATTCTGAATGATAACTTTGCTGGGTAGAGTAGTCTTGGTTGTAGGTTCCTGCTATTCATCACTTTGAATATTTCTTGCCACTCCCGTCTGGCCTGCATGGTTTCTGTTGAGAAATTAGCTGATAATCGTATGGGAGCTCCCTTGTAGGTAACGAACTGTTTTTCTCTTGCTGCTTGTAAGATTCTCTCTTTGTCTTTTGCTCTTGGCATTTTAATTATGATGTGTCTTGGTGTAGTCCTCTTTGGATTCCTTTTGTTTGGGGTTCTGTGCACTTCCTGGACTCGTAAGTCTATTTCTTTCATCAGGTGGGGGAAGTTTTCGTTCATTATTTCTTCAAATAGGTTTTCAGCATCTTGCTCTCTCTCTTCTTCTGGTACCCCCATAATTCTGATGTTGGTTCGCTTGAAGTTGTCCCAGAGGCTTCTTACACTATCTTCAACTTTCTGAATTCTCTTCTCTTCATGCTTCTCTGGAGGAGTGTCCTTGGCCTCTTTGTATTCCAAATCTTTGAGTTGATTCTTGCAATCCTCTAGTCTGCTTTTGGGTCTCTGTATAATATTTTTTATCTCAGTCAGTGTATGTTTAATTTCTAGTTGGTCCTCATGGAATTTATCGGCCTTTTCCATGAAATTCTTGAAAAACCTTATAACCGTGGTTTTGAACTCTATGTCCAGTCGCTTGTTCTCCTCCATTTCTTTGGTTTGTGATCTGTTTCCTTGCCTTCTCATATTCTCTGCTTCCCTGAGTTGGTAGGGTAGTTTTGTGTACTAGGTGTCCTATTGGTTCAACGGGTCAGCCTCCCAGTTACTTGAGGTGGACACTCTTGGTGTACCCTTGTGTACTGTGTGTTCCCCAGCAGGAGCTACAGCAAGGGCTAGTTTTCTCCTCCTTTGCTTGGGTGGTTTTGGAGCAGTCTGACTGGAGCTGCAGTTGGTTAAGCTCAGCTTTTCAGCGATTGTGCTCCTTTCTGTTCTTAGTTGTCAGTCTTCCACTCAGCCAGCTTTCCCGTGGTTCTGGGTGGTAGACGTTTTTGTCTTTTAGTTGTGTTTTTGAAATTGTTGTGTGAGGCAGCAGATTAGTTGTTTAACTATGCCGCCATCTTCCAACTGAATAATTTTTATCAGAGCCTGAAGGTATTTGTATTTTAAAAATTATTCTAGAAAAATAGTTCCCTAAATTAATTTAAAACAGAACATTTCTTGAATAATAATGCATTGACAGAATACCAAAGAGATAGTGAACTGGAATTGCTGCTTAGCTTATAGCAAATAACAAGACAATCTCAGAAGTTTGTTGTAGGAAATGATGAAAATGTGATTTATAATTGTTTTAGGCTGGCCGGTATGACTCAGTGGCTGAGCATCGACTCATGAATCAGAAGGTCAGGGTTCGATATGAGATCAAGGCACATGCCTGGGTTGCAGGCTCGAGCTCGAGTAGAGGACATGCAGGAGGCAGCCTATCAATAATTCTCTCTCATCATTGATATTTGTATCTCTCGCTCCCTCTCTCTTCCTCTCTGATATATATAATATATATAAATTAGGACAGATTTATACACATATATATAAAGAACGATGGATAAGTCCAAAATGACTCACTCTAACTTACTAGTAAGCAAGTGTGTGGGAAGGGAGGGCATGCTGGTATGATTACTTGCCATATGGAGGAGGAATCCTTTTGTAAAGAAAATTCTTAACTTCTGGACATATTGACGTATATGAAAGCTTTCCCTGAGGAGACAGAGGGGATTAATAAAAAAGATGTTCATCTGGTATTCAGTAGTTTTCTACAAGTCAAACCTGTATCTTTTTAAAAATATATATGTTTATTGATTTCAGAGAAGAAGGGAGAGGGAGAAAGATAGAAACATCAATGATGAGAGAGAATCATCCATCGATCTGCTGTGTCCTGCAAGCTAGCCCCACACTGGGGATGGAGTCAGCAACCTGGGCATGTTCTCTGACCAGGAATCAACCATGACCTTCTGGTTTACAGGTCAACACTAAACCACTGAGCCATTCTGGCTGGGCCAAGCCTGTATCTTGAATATTTACTTAATTGTGTCTTCTTCCATGGGGTGCATGAATCATCTGCTAACTTTGCCTCAAGGCAAGGAGAAAAGTTAGAATATCACATCTCTGGTTTCTAGTAACTCCTTAAGTTACTACATGATTTACACTGATTCTCCCCAGTATCTGTTTTTTTCTGTGATATCCATGGAAAAACAAGATGTTTGTGAAGCATTCTTATGCTTTCAAATGTATTTACTTATCCTATTTTGTATTTACTTAAGTTATTACATGCTTACTTCTTGATTTACATTTAAAGAGACTTACTATGATTTATTCTGCAGGGAGTTCTGCTGCTATGAATAAGTCCTTAAGTGTTCTCTACTGGGCCATTAATTTGTCAAATGCTCCTGTATTTTTCCAAAACTCAAATTTTTTTTTATAACTAAAGCAAGAAGTTAGAGCATTCACTATACTGTCTCTCAGGCTTCATATTATCTGGCTATTAGAATGAAGAGGATAGTCTGAAAGCCCCAATTAAATAATAACATTTAAGTTTGATGTATTTTTATTCAAGGGAACTTTTCTCCAAGCCAATAAATGATGCAATAATTATACTCATATATTCATGTATGCCCTAGAAACTTCAGGTTTGCATTTAATTATTTTGTAGTTTTTAAAAATAAGCACAGTTAAGTCTATTTGTATATGTGGTTTTTTTTCTGTGCATGCATGTATTTGCTGGCAGACTTATGCAGGAAGCTGCATATACAGTATATAATCTGGTTCGTGTATAAGTCATCTCATCTCTTTTCTACTTTTATATATCTAGTTCAGCTGTCTTGTATAAAGATCATTGTTGTTAAAAACAATAATGACCTTTGTGCCCTTTCAAGATTCCAAATCACTGTGGTTGTTTGACTTCAAACGTACAGAATTAAAACTAATACTCCAACTATTTTTCAACAGGGGTTAAAAGAATTGTTTAATCCCTCTTTAAAGATGTTCACTCAAAACCCCAATTTCCTAATCACACTGGTCGATTTCAGATAGTAAATCCCATTATAATTTCTAGTGTCAGAGACATCTCTTCATAATAAAGGAATATATTCTCACACAGTGTTATATGTGCACACAAGCAATACATTGACCTTTAGTATACCTGAATATATGATATAATGTAATGCTTTGAAACAAAACTTAAGTTCCTCAACATAAAGTAACTGTAATAATCTACATTCGTCATTTGATTGCTTTATGAAGTGAAAAATTTAAATAATACGTTTATCTGCCACAGGCCCTAATTAAGAACAGTCTGTACTTCATGACTAAGAAAACAGAACAATATAAAACGGACCCCATGATAAGAGGACAGGGAGTACTGGAAATAAATGAACCATGCTAAGCCCAGTGATATTCATCTACAACAGAAATGTTAATAGCTAATGGTTGTGATTTGAACTTATCATTGATTTTCATTTCTTTGCCATAAATTGCCCACATGCTATTAGCAGCAGGCAAACCTGGTTGCTACAATGCTCTTCTCCAAAGCCTATAAATTATAAGCCTTAAATCAGAAAGTGCTACAGTGGCACTTGAAGGTTATACTGTTCTAGTTGTGCTGATGAACTGAACTTTCTAAGACCAGGAAGCATCTTCAAGTTAAATCAGTGCAAAAAATGAACACAATGCACACATTTTTTTTAATTTTCTAGCCATGCTTTGTGTACTCATAAATGTTTAATGATAGTATCAGTACTGAAAGTTTGAGCTGACTCTACTAGATAGTGGAATCTTAATTTTAAAAAATCACTTTTCTCCAACCAAGCTACTAAAATAGAAATAGAAGGCATCAGAAGCACTCTCAAAAAAAGTGTTTATTACACTTCGATCCATTCAGTTGGTTGTGTGGTTTTTCTAATTGCATAAAAATGCATAATGGTAAATGCTTTAAGCTTTGAACTGAAGCAGAAATTATAGTTGAGCACATTTTCTTAGTTAACAAGAACTTTTCCAGAATAGAAAAAGCTTTTCAGTTAATGCAGATCAAAGTGAAATTCAATGTAAGATTTTCCTGACAATCTGGGGGCAAAAAGCTAGAATGGGTTAGTAAGGATGATTTTGATAGGACAATCCCAAGTAATTAAAAAAGATTAAAAAAAACAATCCTAAGTTTTGCAAATTTGAAATATTATTTGATCTTAAAGCAAGAGGACATATTTCTGAGAATGTTTTGTAGGTTTAATAGTCCATGTGTCATGCAATTTCTGAGACATAGTGTGGTAATCAGCTTCCAAGATAGCCCCACCTTCTGGTATTTTTGCTTCCTTCCTGCCACACTCTTTAGGATCTCTGTTATATTGTGAACCATCTTCTGGGAGGTCCACGAGTTGAGGAATTAAATTAATACCTTTGGCTAATTGTTACCAAAGAACAGAGGCCAGTCAGAAGGTATGTAGTGAGCTTGAAGTAGATTATCCAGCCTTGAGATGACTGTAGCCCACAGACAACAGTCTGAATATACTTTCATGAAAGACTCTGAGGCAGACCCACCCAGCTAAGCTGCTTCCAGATTCCTGACCCTCAGAAGGAAGGTAACATTGCTTATATTTGCTTTATTATTTTGGTAGTAATCTGTTACACAGAAATAGATAAATAAAAAAACTCTGCATATTACCTTTATACATGCTGTATTTCATGATACATTATAGCATGTGTACAGTTATGAATGAAGAAGTATATCACATTTGAAATATACATTATAAAAAGGACAGATTGCTTTGAATCTGAATTTTCAGAATGAAAGTAAATTTCCTATTACTGGCCTTTGAGAAAACTACCTATGTTCAATAAAGTAGTAATTGTCTCATTTCATATAAGCCTTGATAGAAGTTTCATCTCATCATTTTTCTTCTGTAAAGAACAGCTTAGAACTAACATCTTGCTGACAATGTAAGTCACTTGATATGTTTATTAGCATGATGCAATCAATGACAAGGTTTAAGAGAAATAAAAGTGATATATGAAAAATTTAAAAAGTGATTATCAAATTATTTAAGCCATAAAATATTTTAATTTATAAATCAATTTTAAAAAAACAGAACCCATATATGTCATTTGGATAAAAGCAATGAATGGGCAATTCAAATATTAAGTAGACAGAAGAAACAACTTCTTGTTGCTATACTCCTGAAGTATTGCCAAAGAACCTGACAAGAGGTGGAAAGTCATTGGTTAAATATGTACATGTCTACTTAGAGCTATATGCTTAGATTATGAAGTTTGGTTTTTATGAGGTGAAGTTATATTAAGTAGTTGGGCTACATACACTGAGTGGCCAGATTATTATGCTCTCTGAATACATAATAATCTGGCCACTCAGTATATATATATATTAGAGGCCTGGTGCATGAATTTGTGCATGGGTGGGGTCCGGCTAGCCTGGCCAGGGGGAGGGGACATGGGCTGTTGGCCGCCCTGCCTGCTGGTCGAACTCCTGGTAGAGGGGATAATTTGCATATTAGCCTTTTATTATATAGGATATACACTGAGTGGCCAGATTATTATGCATTCAGAGATCATAATAATCTGGCCACTCAGTGTATATAAGAACAGATTTTTTTAGTTCACTTCTTTACACTGGTATTTCTCATTTTAAAATATTCTCCATTCTTTGCAGTCAGGTACCTATTATGCAACTTTGTCCTGATTGCTGACATCACCCATCACTAGTAAATTAGGTAAAATTGCATGCTAATACAGTAGGCAATTTTGAAACCACTTTTATTTCTGTCAGCCCAGATATATGTAAATGTAATATGTTTAACTTTTTGTTGTTATTTCTGCTTTAAAGATATTTTAATATGAACTGATAACACTTATATGATCCTTACTATTTATCAAACTGTTTTCTAAGCATTTGTAATACAACCTTATGAGTTTGAGTTTGGGACTATTGTTATCTCTATTTTATTGATGGGAAAGTGAGAGATAGAGAGGTTCAGAAACTTGCCTTGAGTCATACAACAAATAAGCGGTGGAGCTGAATCCAAACAGTCTGGCTTAAGAGACAGTGTGCTTATCCCCTAGGCTGCATTTTCTCAGGAAAAATTAATCCACAGTTCCAGTTTAGCCTCATCACACTGCAGGGCTTAGATACTTAAAGATTCAGTTTGGGTGTTTTACTTCCACTCAGAAGTCTTCCCTTGCCTCCCTCAAACCACGCTTTTTGTTCTACTTCCATAAAATGAGTGTATCTCTCCCATTGCATGTATCCTATGTATCAGAATTGTTTAATTATGTGTCTATATTATTATAGACAGTGAGATCTTTGAGGACAAATCATGTCTTATTTATCTTTGTATTACCAGAGTTTTTCTTATCACAGGGTCTGATGATCTGTAAATATTTAGTGTTCAATGGAATGAGCTCAACTGAACACTAGCACATGTAATGAAAAATTACTATTAGACCAAATAGTATGTAAAACAATGATCTATTAACTGCTTATAATATACAAGGTACTATACTATACATTTAATACACACATTATTCCATTTTGTTCTTACAATACCTGCAAGGTAAATATTACTATCATCATTTTACTCATAAAGAGACTGAGGTTGAAAAAAGTTAAATAACTTGCTTGCCTAAGTTCACAGCTATTAAGTGGTAGACTCAGGCCCCCAAACCATAGTCTATCTGATTTATAAAGCCTTTACTTTACCTATTATACTGTGTCCAAGAGGCAATTTTGATAAAAATTCTTTCCTGATTCCTGACACTCTATTTTTCAATATCCAAAGCTATATCCAAACTTGTGGATTCTATATATCACCTTAACAACTAAGAAATTGAGACTAGTCAAAGGATCAGGCATGTTTAGATAGTGCAGTAGGTTCAGATAGGGACATATAGCAGTCATTAGGACAGTGTATATATGGACCTTCATAACTGTGAAATACACTTATTGGTAAAGTGCATTTTCCATCAATCTCTTGTGTCTTTATCATCAATACAATCTATATATATAAAAGCCTAAGTGACCATTACAACCGAATGACCAGAACAACCAGAATGACTGGTTGTTATGATGTGCACTGACCACCAGGGGGCAGACGCTCAACACAAGAGCTTCCCTTTGGTGGTCAGTGTGCTCCCACAGCCAACCTCCTCCGTCTGGCCAACCTCCCACAGTCCCTCCCCCTGGCTGGCAGGCCCCGATCGCCCAATCAGGACCAGGCCCTGGGCTGGGATGGGGAACCAGAGATGGGTGGTAGCATATGCGGCCCCTTTCCCAGGGGGGGCCAAGGGATGGCTCCTCAAGGCCTGCGGCCAACCTCCTGCCCCATCCTTCCCCACAGCCGGCAGGCCCTGATCAACATTCGCCCACCACAGTGGCAGCAAGGTGGCAAGGGAAGGAGGAGCAGAGGAAGGTGGGGAACCACAATGGCGGCGTCCGTGTCTGGCATCCATTCCTTCTGTGCCCAGCCTGGCAACCATCACCTCCTCTCCTGACCACACCAGAGCCTTCAGGCCCCAGGCTAGGACAGGGAACCAGTCGATGTGGCCCCTTTCCCAGGGGGGCCTAGGGCTGGTTCCCTCCTGGAGCTGGTGGCCAACTTCCTGAGGCCCCTCCCCCTACCAATTTTCCCCCCAGCCAGTAGGCCCCAATTGGCCCAGCCCCAAGTGGCCTGGGCCTGATCAGCCCTGATCACCAGCCAGGCCTAGGGACCCCACTCATGCACAAATTTCTTGCACCAGGCCTCTAGTAATAAATAAAGTATATTCATTCATTTTAAGAATAGAAAAAGTTGCATTTCATTCACATTAAGTCAATAGGAGGGGGGCAGTCATTTACCCAAGGTGTGATTTGACTTGGAGAGAAGGGGCAAACGTTTCTCATGTTTGACATTCAGTGGGAACCATAAGTGTAATGAAAGATTTGAACTATCCTTTTTTCAAACTAGATCTATGGAAAGGTTACATCTAGAATGTTATGAAACATTTGCAATAATCCTGTGTGCATATTTTATACAGATAATATATATGCACAAACAATACCATATGTGCAAGCATTATTATAGCAGTTTAAAATAATGTTAATTTCCTAAAAGTAAACCCATACAACTGAGGCTCCATTGATTAAAGGTTGCCAAATACTTATAATTTTAATTGAACTTTACATCACACAGAATAAAATGAGAAAAGAAAAATCAAAGTTTTAGTAAAACTCCAAAGGTTAATAAACTTTCTCTAAATATAATAGATTTCCAATAACAAATGAGGGACATTTTCAGTTCAAAGTTGAAGATCGGTTATGAACTGTATTGCTTATGGCAAGATCTGAACATGTATCCACCCATTATAGGTATGTCAGGAGGATTGAACAAGCACTTATATTTTGGAATTAGCTAAGAGAACTAGCAGTTGAATGAAGGAAATGTTCAAGTAAAATTTTATGACAAGAAATACTTGATGGATTGATATGACTTCATCTACATCAGAAAAACTGACAGCTATATAGCTATAGATTCCACTGGGGAATTCCTTGCAAGCAATGAGAGAGAGAGAGAGAGAGAGAGAGAGAGAGAGAGAGAGAACAAGGCAGTTCTTTACTTTAATGACATTTCTCAGAGTCATTTTGACCACTTTCCTTTGGATAAAACTACATACTCGTTTTCTACATAAAGCTTTTTAAAAGAAGTTGAACTTTAGATGAGAGAATGGTGATTGTATTCTATTCTTAGTTTTTCACTAAGTTCGTGATTGAGAAGAAGCCGAATTCAAAAAGACTGAGGTGAATCTGTACAATACATGTATCTCTTAATTATACAAATAAATAGTATAAACTATTTTTAAAAAATAAAGTACCAGAGTAATAGAAAATTTATTTTCTAATTTTATTATTCAGCCTACTCTGAATGCCTATGCACATTAAATAGAAAATATTTCACTCTTATGAAGTGGCCTTTATTTCTGAGTAATCTGTGGTCAAGTATGCAAAGAAAACTGAAAAAAAAGTATGCAAAGACATGTTTGGTTTTGAGGTGGCTTGGAAGGTTCTGCCATAACAAGCTTATGGCAGTTTTTTCCACTTCAAGGGCACAGAGAAGATATCTTAGGACCCACACCAAAACACGTCATAATTTCAGTGGCAAATATAAATGACAGAGAGTCTTAAAGGCAGCAAGAGAGAGACAGAGAGTTACCTACAAAGGAACACCCATCAGATTGTCAAATGATTACTGAACAGAAACACATTAAGCTAGAAGGGAATGGAAGGAGGTATACAAAGTGTTGTAAAGCAAAGGACTGAATCCAAGAATACTCTATCCAGCAAGGCTATCAATCAAAATTGAAGGGGAAATCAGGTGCTTCAAAGAAAAAAAAGGCTAAGGGAGTTTATCACCACCAAACCAGCAATGCAAGAAATGCTAAAGGGAATAATGTAAAAAGAAGAAATAAACAGGTAAGAAGGAACACAGACACAAAAATAGATATGACTACCAACAAATACCTTTCAATAATAACTTTAAATGTAAACGGACTAAATGCTCCAATCAAAGACATCGAGTGGCTGAATGGATAAAAAAACATGACCCATATATATGCTGTCTACAAAAGACCCACGTCAGAACAAGAAATCATACAGATTGAAAGTGAAGGGATTGAAAAATATCTTTCAGGCAAATGGAAATGAAAAAAAAAGCTTGGGTAGCAATACTTATATCTGACAAAATAGACCTCAAAGTAAATGCCATAACAAGAGATAAGGAAGGCCACTTCATAATACTATAGGGAGCAATCCGAGAAGAAATAATTCTGGTAAACATATACGCACCCAATATAGGAGCACCCAAATACATAAAAAAACTCCTGGAGGATATCAAGGGAGAGATTAATAGCAATATAAACATAGTAGGAGACTCTAATACCCCACTATCATCATTGGACAAATCCTCTAAACAAAAAATCAGCAAAGAAACATCAATCCTAAATGACTCACTAGACCAGATGGAATTAATTGACGTCTTCAGAACATTTCACCCCAAAGCCACAGAATACATTCTTCTCAAGTGAACACGGGTCATTTTCAAAGATAGACCATATGCTGGTACATAGGCAAAGTCTCTTCAAATTCAAGAAGATAGAAATCATATCAAGCATCTTCTCAGATCACAGTGGCATAAAACTGGAAATCAACTACAATAAATACAATCCAAAGAAATCAAACACATGGAGACTAAACAGCATGCTATTAAACAAGGACTGGGTCATGAGAGAGATCAAGAAAGAAATAAAAAATATCATGGCGACAAATGACAATGAAAACACAACAATCCAAAATCTATGGGACACAGCGAAAGCAGTCTTGAGAGGGAAGTTCATAGCTCTACAAGCCTACTGCAAAAAACAAGAAACAATGGTAATAAATTACCTAACCCTACAACTCAAAGAGTTAGAAAAAGAGCAGCAAGAAAAGCCCAGTGTAAGCAAAAGGAAGGAAATAGTAAACATCAGAGTGGACATAAACGACATAGAGACCAAAGAAACAATACAAAAGATCAACAAAACCAACAGCAGGTTCTTTGAAATTCTAGATTTATGAACCTCTAGCCAGGCTCACGAAGAAGCAAAGAGAGAGGACCCAAATAAACAAAATCGGAAATGAAAGAGGTGAAATAACAACAGACTCCGCCGAAATACAAAGGATTGTTACAAAATACTGCGAACAACACTATTCCAACAAACTGGACAGCCTGGAGGAAATGGACATCTTCCTGGAAAAATATAACTGTCCAAAACTCAATCAGGAAGAATTTAAAGAGCTCAATAGGCAGTAACTATGGAAGAAATTGAAGCAGTCATCAAAAAGCCCAGGGCCTGACGGCTTCACAGGAGAGTTTTACCAAACATTCAAGGAATAATTAAAACCTATCCTCCTCAGACTATTCCAAAAAATTCAAGAGGAAGGAACATTTCAAAACACCTTCTATGAAGCCAGCATCACCCTAATAACAAAACCAGATAAAGACAACACAATGAAAGAAAATTACAGGCCAATATCCCTCATGAACATAGATGCCAAAATCCTCAACAAAATTCTAGCAAATTGGCTCTAGCAGTACATTAGTAAGATCATACACCATGACCAAGAAGGATTTATCCCAGGAATGCAAGGATGGTACAATATCTACAAATCAATAAACGTGATATATCACATAAACAAATTGAGAGACAGAAATCACATAGTCACATCAATTGATGCAGAAAAAGCATTTGACAAAATACAACACCCTTTCTTGATAAAAACTCTCAACAAGGTGGGAATAGAAGGCTCATACCTCAACATAATAAAAGCTATATATGATAAACCCACAGCCAACATCATACTCAATGGACAAAATCTAAAAATATTTCCCCTAAGAACAGGAACAAGACAGGGATGCCCACTCTCACCACTCCTGTTTGACACAGTACTGGAAGTATTAGCCATTGCAATTAGACAAGAAGAAGAAATAAAAGGCATCCAAATTGGAAAAGAACAAGTAAAGCTGTCTTTATTTGCAGATGACATGATATTGTACCTAAAAAATCCGAAAGACTCCATCAAAAAAGTAATAGACTTAATAAATGAATTCGGCAATGTAGCAGGATACAAAATTAATGCCAAGAAATCTATGGCCTTTCTATACACCAATAGTGAATTTAAAGAAAGAGAGACTAAAAAAGCAATTCCATTTACCATCACACCAAAAAAATTAAGATATCTAGGAATAAACTTAACTAAGGAAGTAAAAGACCTAAATGCGGAAAACTACAGGACACTGAAAAAAGAGATAGAGGAAGACGTAAACAGATGGAAGAACATACCATGTTCATGGATTGGTAGAATCAACATCATTAAAATGTCCATACTACCCAAAGCAATCTATAGATTCAATGCACTCCCCATTAAAATACCAACGGCATATTTCACAGACCTCAAAAGAACTCTCCAAAAATTCATCTGGATTAAAAAAAGATCCCAAATAGCCACAGCAATCCTGAGAAAGAATAAAATAGGAGGGATCTCAATACCAGATTTCAAGCTGTATTACAAAGCCACTGTTCTCAAAACAGCCTGGTACTGGCACAAGAACAGACATATAGACCAATGGAATAGAATAGAAAATCCAGATATTGACCCAAACCCCTATGCTCAATTAATATTTGACAAAGGAGGCATGAACATATAATGGAATCAAGACAGTCTCTTCAATAAATGGTGTTGGGAAAATTGGACAGATACATGCAAAAAAATGAAACTAGATCACCAACTTACACCATACACAAAAATTAACTCAAAATGGATCAAGGACTTAAACATACGACAGGAAACCATAAAAATACTAGAGGAATCCACAGGCAGCAAAATCTCAGACATATGCCAAAAGAACTTCTTCACTGATACTGCCCCTAAGGCAATGGAAGCTAAAGAGAAAATAAACAAATGGGACTACATCAAAATAAAAAGCTTTTTTACAGCAAAAGAAACTACCAACAAAACAACAAGAAAACCCACTGTATGGGAGAACATATTTGCAAATGGTATCACTGATAAAGGTTTAATCTCCAACATCTACATGCAGCTTATACAACTTAATAAAAGGAAGAAAATGATCCAATAGAAAAATGGGCAACGGACCTAAATAGAATCTTTTCAAAAGAAGACAGAAAGAAGGCCAAGAGACACATGAAAACACTCTCAAGGTCACTAATTATCCAAGAGATGCAAATCAAAACAACAATGAGGTACCATCTCACACCTGTCAGAATGACTATCATCAACAAATCAACAAATGACAAGTGTTGGCCAGGATGCAGAGAAAAAGGAACCCTCATGCACTGCTGGTGTGGATGTAGACTGGTGCAGCCACTGTGGAGAATAGTATGGAGTTTCCTCAAAAAACTAAAAATGGAACTCCCATTTGACCCAGTAATCCCACTCCTAGGAATGCATCCTAAGAAACTGAAAACACCAATAAGGAAGGATATATGCACCCCTATGTTCATAGCAGCACAATTTACAATAGCTAAGATCTGGAAACAGCCTAGGTGCCCATCAGCAGAAGATTGGATCAGAAAACTATGGTACATCTACACAATGGAATACTATGCTGCCATAAAAAAAAGGAATTCTTACCATTTGCAGCAACCTGGATGGAATTGGAGAACATTATGCTAAGTGACATAAGCCAGTCAATGAAAGAAAAATACCAGATGATCTCACTCATTTATGGATAATAAAGAACATTATAAACTGTTGAACAAAAAGATAGATACAGAGGCAGTAAAGCATCAAATAGAATGCCAAATTACTGCAGGAAGGTTAGGGAGAGGTGGGGAAGATAAGAGAACAACCAACAGACTTGTATGCATGTATATAAGCATAACCAATGGACGCAAAACTCTGGGGGGTGAGAGCATGTATGGGAGTGGGGTGGGGGTGGGGCAATCGTGAGATATGTACACATATAATCTTACCTATAATAGACAAATATGCAAATTGTCCGCACCTTCTCTACGCCCAAGCCACGCCCACCAACCAAGCCACGCGCACCAACCAAGCCACGCCCACCAGGAAATCACTGCAGGGACGTTGGGGTGTGGAGGAGCCCAAGGCCGGGAAAGCCTTGGGCGGAGGCTTTCCCAGCCTTAAGCACCAGCGGGGAGCCTGCATGGATCGCAGGAAACAACTGGGGGTCGGCTCCTGCGATCGGTAGCAGGGACGCTGGGTGCGGCTGAGCCCAAGGCCACCGCCCGGGGCCAAGCCCCGACCCTGAAAGAAGGCAGAAGGCGGTGGCCACAGCCAAGGACTGGGTCCGCGGTGCCGGCAGAAAACTGGTGCAGGCAGCCAGGTGAATGAAGGTCTATTGCACGAATCTTCATGCAAATGGGCTACTAGTACCTTAATAAAAAAATGAGAAAAGAAAGAAAATATTGCACTCCTTTGGCATTTATCTCTGAGTAAGCTGTGGTCAAGTACTCAGAAAACTTAAATTTTAAGTATGCAAAGACATGTTTGGTTTTGAGGTGGCTTGGAAGGTTCTGCCATAACAAGCTTATGGCAGTTTTTTCCACTTCAAGGGCACAGAGAAGATATCTTAGGACTAATGCTACTAGTTTCAGTAAAGGTATGTTCCCTATTTGAATATTATTAGACAGAGATAAGGGGAGGGGCCCACCCATATTAGTCTACATATCTGACACACAGTTGATATTCCACAAATGTCTCTTGAATAAATTATATCAAAACTAGAGTCCCTGTGCATGAAAATTCATGCACTGGACAGGGGATCCCTCAGCCCACCTGCCCCCTCTCACAGTCTGGGAGCCCTCAGGGGAAGGAGGTGACCCGGCTATCAGGGGAAGGTGATGCCCCATCACAACTCTGCTGGCAGCGCAAGCCTTGGCTGGCTCTGGTTAACTGAGCCTCGGGCAGCCCTGGGCAGCTGGGCAGCCAGCATCTGAGGCTTGACTGTGCCTCAGGCCAGCCCTGGGTGGCTGGGGTGCTTTGGGGACTGGGGGACTCCAGAGGCAGGTGTGCAGAGCAGCCGGGCCCAGCCTTGACGCACGCCTGCCGCCCTGGCAAGGCTGAGGGGAATGGGTGTCACCATCTTGTGGCTGTGGGCACCGCCACCTTTGAGGGCATGGCAGTCAATTAGCATATTCCCTCCTTATTGTCTGTGGGCGCCACTATCTTTGGGGTGGGACAGTCAATTAACATATTCCCTCCTTATTGGCTGTGGGTGCCATCATCTTTGCAACAGCATGAAGTTCAATTAGCATATTCCTTCTTTATTAGATAGGATAATTTCAAAAGAAGAGAGAATATTTATTTCCCTAAATTTTGCATCTTCTGAGTTCAATAAAAAATCTGAGCTAGATGTTCTTACAGAATAGTAAAGTGTCATGTATTAGAGATGCTTAATTTTTTTAAACTAAATATTGATAGTCTCTTCAGGAATTTCAAATTTGAAAATAACTTTGTATTTCATTCATTTGAGAGCATTAGTATGTGTGTGAAGTCAGTTGTTAACAGCTTATAAATGTAATATTTTTTTTATTGATTAAGGTTTTACAAATGTGTCCTTGCCCCCCCATTTAAATATAAGATTTTTATGTAAGCCTTATGGCAACCACAAAGCAAAAACCAATACTAGAAACACAAAAGAAAAAAAGAAAGAAATCTAAGCCTACAACTACAGAAAATTTATGTATTATAGCTAAAGCAGTGCTCAGAAGAAAATATTGAGCAGTAAATACATATATTACAAGGAAAAGTGACCTAAGATTCCAACATAGGAAGAAAGGAAAAAAAAATGAAGGAAATTGAGAAGAAAGGAAGTAATAAAAACAGGAGCAGGTATGAAGGAAATAGAAATTTAAAAAAAAGAGAGAACAACAGCAAAGTCAATAATTGTTTCTTTGACAATAGCAAGAAAATATCACCCATTAATTCCACTCCTAGGTATTTCACAAAAATAATGAAAGTATATGTCCACAAAAATAGTTGCACAATGGTTTTTCATAACAAGCTTATACATAAAAGCCCAAATCTGTAAAGCATCCAGTTGTTCATCAACAGAATGAATGAACAAATGGCAATTTGTTTATACTCTAGAATAGTACTGAATGATGAAAAGAAGACACGAAGTTCTGAGTGAAAGAAACCTTATATAAAAGATTACATACTATGTTATACTATCTAATAAAAGAGTAATATGCAAATTGACCATCACTCCAACACACAAGATGGCTGCCCCCATGTGGTCAAAAATGGCCACCCCCATGTGGACACAAAATGGACGCCACAAGATGGCCAGCAGGGGAGGGCAGTTGGGGGTAACCAGGCCTACAAGGGAGGACAGTTAGGGGGGACCAGGCCTACAGGGGAGGGTATTTGGGGAGAACCAGGCCTGCAGGGGAGGACAGTTGGGAGGAAGCAGGCCTGCAGGGGAGGACAGTTAGGGGCGACCAGGCTGGCAGGGGAGGGCAGTTAGGGGTGACTAGGCCAGCATGGGAGGGCAGTTAGGGGCGACCAGGCTGGCAGGGGAGCAGTTAAGCATCAATTAGGCTGGCAGGGGAGTGGTGAGGGGGTGATCAGGCTGGCAGGCACAAGTGGTTGGGGGCAATCAGACAGGCAGGGAGGGGAGCGGTTGGGAGCCAGCAGTTCTGGATTGTGAGAGGGATGTCCGACTGCCGGTTTAGGTCCAATCCTGGTGGATCTGGCCTAAACAGGCAGTTGGACATCCCTTGATGTGTCCCAGATTGGAGAGGGTGAAGGCTGAGCTGAGGGACACAATGCACCCCCCGCCACCATGCACGAATTTCTTGCACTGGGCCTCTATTTTATTTTATAATATCCCAAAAGTAAAATGGATTAATAGATTGATAAAGTTTGAAAATATGGATAGATATGTGATAAACAATGTACAGTAAAATATTATTGGTTAAACCTAAGTGGTGAATATGTGAGTGGTCACTCTAAAACTCATTCAACTTCACTTTATGCTTAAAAATTCTAAATGTATTTTAATGATTTATCATGTACTAAATTAATATTATGTTGAAAATAATTTCAAATTAATGATGTTCAAAAACAAAAGAGAATACTACGTTTCTTACAAAATTAGAAAGCTTTATCTACATCAATGCAAAAGGCAACACCTTTTTATATTTTTTGCTTGACAAGTACAATTTGTTTTTGTTTTTTTATTTTATCTTTCAATTGCAGTTTACAGTCAATATTATTTTGTATTGGTTATATTGGTTAGACAATCATAAACTTTACAAAGTGTTCCCCCTGATATTTCCAGTACCCACTTGGCATCATACATAGTTATTACTGGTACAATACTAGAGGCACAGTGCACAAAAGTTGTGCACTTGGGGAGCCCTTGGGGAATGTCCAAGCAGTCAGACATCCTTAGCGTTGTCACAGAGGTGGAAGAGGCTCCCGCCACCACCACTGCACTCATGGGCCATGAGCCTGGCTTCTGCCTGAGCAGTGCTCCCCCTGTGGGAACGCACTGCCCACCAGGGGGCAGCTCCTGCCTTGAGCATCTGTCCCCTGGTATCAGTGTGTGTCATAGCGACTGGTTGTTCCACCATTGGGCTGAAACCGGCTCTCCAACATCCCCTGAGGGGTCCCAGTTTTCAAGAAGGCACAAGCCAGGCTGAAGGACCCCACCAATGCACAATCAGGGCCAGGGAGGAATATGGGAGGTTGGTCAGCCAGGGAGGGACCGCAGGAAGGCTCCAGGGCATGTCCAGCCCATCTGGCTCAGTCCTGATTGGTCAGATCCCAGCAGGAAGCTAACCTACTCATTGGAGCATCTGCCCCATAGTGGTCAGTGCATGTCATATGGTCAACTGGTCAACTGGTTGACTGTCCCCTGGTGGTCAGTGCACATCATAGTAAGTGGTTGAGCGGCCTTAGCATATCATTAGCATACTAGAGGCCCGAGTCCCTCAGCAGGTTCTGCGGGGATTGGCTGAAACCAGCAGTCCAACATCCCCAGAGGGATATAGTAGTGCATGAAGTGGCAGGCAGCCCAGGGAGGAGCCCAAGCCCGGGCCAGGCACCGCAGCGCTCCTGCTTATCTTGGCCCCACTCTGCCTGCTGCTGCTGATTGACTGGTCAACTGGTCACTTAGGCTTTTATATATAGAGATTACGGTTTGATTGGTTGAATGGATGACCAGACAACCAGAAGCTTAGCATATTAGGATTTTATTATTGACTATATTCCCTATGTTGTACTTTACATCCCATGACTATTTTGTAACTACCAATCTGTACTTCTTAGTCCCTTCACCTTTTTCACACACTCCCCCATATCCATCCCCTCTGGCAACAATCCATCTTTTCTCTATAAAATTTCCTTCTTTGTCTTTTTTCCTAAATTTTTAATTTTTATTGAATTTATTGGGGTGACATTGGTTAATAAAATTATATAGGTTTCAAGTATACAACTCCATAATACATCATCTGTGTATTGTATTGTGTGTTTACCACCCAAAGTCAGATCTCCTTCTGTGGATCTCCTTTTTAAAAGCAGAATAATATTCCATTGTTTATATATACCACAATTTCTTATTTGTCAACAAACATTTAGGTTGTTTTCATGCCTGGGCTAGTGTGAATAATTCTGAGTTGAACATGGAAGCATAGATATCTCTTTGAGATTGTGATTTCATTTCCTTTGAGTATGTACCCAGAAGACAAATTACTAGATCATTTGATAATTGTACTTTTAGATTTTTTATAAACCTCCATACTGTTTTCCATAGTGGTTGCATCAATTTACATTCTCACCAACAGTTCCCAAGAGTTCCCTTTTCTCCACATCCTCTTTAACACTTATCTCTTGACTTTTTTATAATTGCCATCCTAATGGCTGTGAAGCGATTTCTAATTGTGGTTTAGATTTGCATTTACCTGATGATTTGTGTTCAGCAACTTTTCATTCATATGTTCTTGGAGAACATAATGCTAAGTGGAATATGTCAGACACAAAAAGAAAAAAAAAAACTGCGTGATCTCACATGTGGAATCTAAAAAAAAAAACAAATCAAACACATTGAAGCTGAAAATAGAATGGTGGTTACCAGGTGCAGTGATGTGGGAGAAATGGGGAAATGTTGGTCAAAGGTTACAAAGCTACAGTTTTATAAGATGAAAAGTTAGAGATCTAATGCACAACATGATACCTACAGTTAATAACATTATATTTTGAGTCCTGGAAATTTAAGAGAGTAGATTTTGGGTATTCTCATCACCCACAAAAAATCATAACTATGTGAAGAAATGATATGTTGATTAGCTTTACTGAGGTAATCATTTCACTATGTGTATATATATATCAAATATTCATGTTGTGTACCTTAAGTATATATGCTTTTTATTTTTAAACTAGGGGCCCAGTGGACGAATTCATGCACCTTGAAAGGAACTATGGGCCATGAGACTGAGGTGGGCACAGGGGTGGGTCTGGGCCCATCCTCCACGCCCCCCCCAGGTCCCTCCCGCCACGGCCCCTGGTCCCTTGTCTGCCGGCAGCCCCCACGTGCTGACGGCACTGGCCCCACTCGTACCCACTGATGGTGTGGAGTGATTGGGGCCAGCTCCAGCAGCAGGTGCGAGCAGTGGCTGCTGCCCCAATCGCCCCTCAGGAACAGGGGAAGGTGGAGAAGCCCTCAGGGACTATCGGGGCTGGCAGCCACTGCTCACACCCATTGACAGTGCCAAGTAATCAGGACTCATGTCAGGTGCTGGCAGCAGATGCAAGTGGTGGTTCTGGAGCCAGCTGCGGGTGCAAGTGGGCCAATCGCCAGTAGCAGGTGCGAGAGGCTTCTATAGGCCCTGATCACCCCTCAGAAGCAGGGGATGGTGGAGAAGTGGGTGTAAGCAATGGCTCCAGCACCAGCAGCGGGTGCAAGTGGGCCTGGCACCGGCACCAGGTGTGAGCGCTGGGCGAGACCATGGTGCACGGGATCAAAGAATTTTCAGCAACCACCAGAGGCTCATCCCAATGACAGCAACCAGCACCCTGCCTTGGTCTGGTGCCCTCACTCACCTGCTCCACCATCCTGCTGCTTCAGATGCCCACCACGTTCTGCGCTCTGACACCTGCTGCCAACGCCCACCATGTTCCACGAGCACCCCATGGTGGTCAGCACACGCCATAGTGACTGGTTGTTTGGTTGTTCTGCAGTTCAGTCTATTTGTATATTAGGGTTTTATATATATAGATATTTTAAAAATTAGTGTGCTTGAATTAAAAAATTTAAATAAGCTCTATAACACACCATCATTTAATATATTAAACAATTACACACAAGAGTGCTAAAATAACAAACGTGTTAAAGGGAGTCCAATATATTAAACATATTAGAGTGGGAGCCTATGGGGGAATAGAAATGGAGATCAGCAATGAATAGGGGAAATAAATAGGAGAATTGCCTTGTATAGATTGATGATGAGAGTGTGCCATGAATACCTCAACTCTCTGCACCTAGAATCCTAGAAAAAAAGAAAAGGAAATAAAGAAAACCTAATGTGTAAGTAATTTCCTGTTCTTTAACATCAGCTATAGACATGGTTTTTCCTAATGCAAGGTTTGAAAAGAGTTTTAGAGTGCAAGTTTATAAATGTATAGTCAAATATTAATGTTATATCTCTAGCCATGTTGTGGCTTATATCTTTTGTGTTACTATAAAATCATATTTTAATTTAATTTTATTCATGATTCTAAAATAACATGTAATATGACCCTAACCTGAATTACAATGTCAAAAATATATGAATAATTTATGTTACTAATCTGTCAAAAGAAAAAGAAAAAAAGAAATGGGAGAAGCATCCTAGACATGGATTAAAATAAAGACACTTTTTTTCTTTGCTTTCAAGTCAAATGTGAAAATTAGGGCAAGGTTATTTAGTTCAGCAGTATCTTTTGTAACATTTTATATGAAGACCAGATGTTCTGTTCCTGCTTTTTATTTTTATTTCATTTGTTTGAGATAATATTTATTTTCCTTTTCTTTGCACATGTATAGCCAGACAGACTATTTCTGTTTAGAAACAAAGTTTTAATAGAAATTTTTGAGTAGATCAAGCGTTTCTTTGTGGGCATCAAATTCATAACGGGCATGCTATTTTCACTGTGGGAGTTGCTCTTTTCCTCATAAAGCAGATTTGTCCTAGTAGAGATTCATAGGTGTGTTCATAGGAATGAATTAGCTTTCAACGAAGTTATTTAGCATGAGGGATAAGTCTAAGGATACTGTTCTTGCCTGGTCGGCATGGCTCAGTGAGTGAGCATCGACTTATGAACCAGGAGGCCATGGTTTGATTCCTGGTCAGGGCACATGCCCGAGTTGAGAAGTCGATCCCCAGTGGTGGGCTTGCAGGAGGCAGCCAATCAATAATTCTCTTTCATCATTGATGTTTCTATCTCGCCCCTCCTCTCTGAAATCAATAAAAATATATACTTTTAAAAAGAATGCTGTTCTTATCAGAGATGTAATATTTCAGACTAAGTTTATGTATTTTCTTATATATTTTCCCCATACTGATATGTAATTGTGCCATGTTTTAAAAAGTGATAGCAGGTGAGTGTGCAGCAAATTCCACCATTAATGGTGGGTAAGGGAAAGACTCCCTGCAACTGAGAAAAAAAGAAAAAATTACATAGGTGTTCTCTACTTTCTAACCTACCAAATGGTCTCTTCCTAATAACCTTGGATATTAAAGAAATAGTTCCATTTCGGAGGCTGAATTAACTGAACAATTTTCTAGCCAAAGCTGTGTAATTTAAATTTAATTCACTGTGTCTGGAACTGCCTCTCTATGGCATGCTGTTCAGAGAGTGGTAGGAAGAAACTCAAATATGTCACATTAATCAATTATATTCCTTAGTATACTTTTTGGGGATGCTTATAACCTTTTTCAGAAAAGAGACTACCTTCTGAAAGAGACAGAATAGCAATCAAGTGAAAGCATTAGCTTTACATAACTATCCATTTAGATAAGTCTCCCTAACAGTACATGTAATCACTCAGAGGCCAAAGTGCCATGCTGATCTTCCCTAATTCAGAGTGGTCTATACATCACATGGCATCTGTTCTTGCTCAGAATCTCTACTAAAAATACTGAGGTGTTCTTACCTTTAAAAATGACTTGAACAGATTTCAGAAAACAAAGACACTGAAACTTAATTCATTATATTCAATGGATAAACATCAATATGTCATATCATAGGCTAGAAAAATGTAATCAGGATGGAGCAGAAAGGATGTTCTTAATGTACACAAGCTAGATCAGGCAGATGGGTACTAGATTTATTGGAGTGGTCACTTCATAAGTATATAAATTAAAAAAGAAGGATCTCTTACCCTTTGGGACAGCATGGATGGACTTGGAAATATTATGCTAAGTGAAATAAACCAATCTGCAAAATACAAATATAACATGATCTCACTTATTTGTGGAATCTAATGAGCAGAATGAATTGACCAACAAAATAAGACCTGAGGGATGGAACAGACTGACATATCTTAATGTGGGTTAGTGGGGACGAGAAGAGATAAACCGAAGAGCTTATATAGGTATAGGCATAGCCCATGAACATGGGCAATAGGGTAGTGAAGACCTGGGAGGGGGGTGGCTGGAAGGATGGGCATCAAAAGGGGAGGGGGGTAAGGGGAGATATCTATAATACTATCAACAATAAAAGTTTATTTAAAAAATAAAATAAGAGCAGATGAGAAAAAAAGTATATAAATGTCTAATCACCATGTTGTATATCTGAAACTAATATAATATTGTATGTCAACTGTAATCTATAACAATAAAAGTGTAATATGCTAATTATACTGGACATCCTTCTGAATGACCTTCGGATGAAGCCAGGGCTGTGAGGGAAGCCTTGGTCCCGGGTGCCAGAGGGAAGCCTGTACCAGCAGCTGGGGGAGAAAGGCCTACTCGTCCATGACTTTTGTGCATTGGGCTTCTGGTTTATATCATTTACGATGTGATTCCCCCACATTGGTACCCACCTGGCACCATACATAGTTATTAAAATATTATTGACTATATTCCCTGTGCTGTGCTTTATATTCCTGTGTCTCTTTTGTAACTACCAATTTGTATTTTTTAATTATTCCCCCCTTTTCACCCAACCTCCTAGTCCCTCTTTCCTCTGGCAACCATCAGGTGAGGCGGCTGTATGTTCAGCTGAGAAGTGAGGGGGCTGAACACCACCGTCGCTGGGCTCTGGTAGGTCCAAGGCCCGAGCGTCCACCATGAGAAGGAAAAAATGGAGGGAAGGGGTCGAAGGAAGGGAGGACAATCAAAGGAAAAGTGTCTAGACTTTCCCCAGCCCTCTCCCTCTTTCCACTACCTACAAAAGCCCCAGGCCCGGCCACAGTTCTGTCTCCACCTTTTAGTCCCCTGTTCTCCAACCACAGAGGAAAGAAATAAGGAAGGAGTCTGTGCTGCCTCCAGAAAGTATCTATATACCTGATCGGCCTGTCGCCTCCCACAGAGGGAGGCCAGACTGCAGTTTAGGCCTGCTCCCCACGGAATCCTGTGAGGGCTCCCAGACTGTGAGGGGGGGCAGGCCGGGCTGAAGGACCCCCCCGCCTCGTGCATGAATTTTTGTGCACTGGGCCTCTAGTTTAATTTATAATATATTTTGATAGAATTTATTATGTTTTCCTTTCTCATGATATTGCTTTAAAAAAGAGATAGGAAAATCAACACCTCTCAACTGTGCAATGTTCTGTGGAAATTACAAAGGAAATAGGGGTCATAACCCATCCCTTGTGGAGGTGCTTAATCTAATAGAGAGATTAGATAAACACAAATAAACACTGGTAATAGAAACACAATTAGCCACAGTTAGCTAAACATGTCCAGGAGAAACACCTCATAATTATAGTTAGAGACAAGATCCCAGCTGTGTAATAGCTCTGCCCTTTGACTCTTGGTATTGAGGACAGAGCCCTAGACTAAAAATCAGAAAACATGGCCCTGGCCGGTGTTCTAAGTGTTTATAGCATTGGCCAGCCAACCGAAGGGTTTTGGGTTCTATTCCTGGTCAAGGGCACTTATCTTGGTCACAGGTTTGCTCCCAGCCCGGTCAGAGTGTGGACGGGTAGCAACCAAAGATGTGTCTCTCTCACATGGATATTTCTCTCTCTCCCCTTCCCTCCCTCCCTTCCAGTCTCTCTTTAAAAAAAATCAATGGAAAATATATCCTCAGGTGAGGATTAAGAACAAGAATTAGAAAACACGGATTTTACTTTCAACTCCAGTCAAGTGGTTTCAGTTTCCTAAAAATATACGTTGACATCAGTCCCTTCTCTGTTGACTTCAAAATTTATTATGATAAATAAGTGATTAAATAGGTGTGAAAGTGCTTTGTAAACTGGAAAGCTATATGCATGTTTGAAGAAATATTTTCTTTGAGGTTCTTATTTACTCATAAAGCTCACTTCCCCTAGAGAGCTCACACTTAAGTACCAACTCACTTCATCTTCCATCTTTTCAGTGACATCTACATACCAGTCTTTCCATACTCTGAGCTCCTATAGCCACTTATTGTTTACTTTCTTCAAACTGCCTGGCATTATTAGCTTTTTTTATGCATTGTTTTTTTTTTTTCTGCTTTGCCAGACTACAAGCAGTTTGAGATCACTGATTTGTCTAATATAATTTACTACAGGCCTGGTGCACAAAATTCGTACATGGGGGTGTGTGTCCCTTAGCCCAGCCTGCACCCTCTCCAATCTGGGACCCTCTCACAATCCAGGACTGCTGGCTCCCAACTGCTCCCCTCCATGCCTGCCTGATTGCCCCTAACCACTTCTGCCTGCCAGCCTGATCACCCCCTCACCACTCCCCTGCCAGCCTAATTGATGCCTAACTGCTACCCTGCCAGCCTGATTGCCCCTAACTGCCCTCCCATGCTGGCCTGGTCACCCATAACTGCCCTCCCTTGCCAGCCTGGTTGCCCCTAACTGCCCTCCTCTGCCAGCCTGGTCGCCCCTAACTGCCCTCCCCTGCAGGCCCTCTTGTGGTGGCCATCTTGTGTCCACATGGGAGTAGCCATCTTTGACCACATGGGCGCAGCCATCTTGTGTGTTGGAATGATGGTCAATTTGCATATTACCTCTTTATTATATAGGATGTTTTCCACAGTGCCTAACATGTTTACTCAACATGAAGTGATTCAATACATATTGGTTGATGAGAGGATGGTTCATTCATTCATTTGGCAAATACAGAATATCTACTCTTTATCAGGTACTGTAATGTCCTACAAACTGAGGATATAGCACTTACCCTCATGGAATAAAGTTGTATGTTTACAAAAATAATCACTCCATGTGGATTTGATTTACAATTAGGGAAAGCCTAATGGGGTACACACTTCTGCTTTGAAACCCATTCCTTTCTTATTTTTGCATCACTTGGTCCTACATTCAGGTCTCAAATGTTTCCTCCTCAGCGAAAACATTTTTTAAAATATATTTTTTATTGATTTCAGGGAGGAAGGAAGAGGAAGAGAGAAATAGAAACATCAATGATGAGGGAGAATCATTGATCGGCTGCCCCCTGAACGCCCCTTACTGGGGATCAAGCCCACAACCTTGGCATATGCCCTTGACATGAATCAAACCCCAGACCCTTCAGTCCATAGGCTGATTCTCTATACACTGAGCCAAACCAGTTAGGGCTCAGGGAAAACATTTTTGAGCACGTCATCTAAAAGAGCATCCCACTCACTGTAAGCAAACATCATATTAAATTCCCTTCCCTTTTTTTAATTTTCTTCAAGTACTAAAACTGCCTACTATGTGCCTAGCATAAGGCATTTTACAGTCTCTTTTTCATACGAAGTTTTTGAAGCCTGGTGTGTATTTCACACTGACAGCATATATTAATTTGAACTAGCCACATTTCAAGTGCCCAATACTTGCATGTGTTTAGTCCTCATCACATTCCTATGTAGAACTTATTCATTTACTCCTAGGATTTAAATCCACTCCCCACAACTGTAATTTTTCTGTCAGTTTTCATTACCTACTAAGCTCTCCAAAATATTTCATTTTAGGGTCAGTTATTGGGCAGCCATTTAGCCAAAATGGTTACGTTAGCACTTTCTGCACCAAAAGCAAACTTCTAACCAAGAAACATCTCCTTTGGTCTTTTTCAAAATTAAAAACAAAACAAATAACAAACCACACCACCATTCCAAAAGAAAACAAAGAAAAACACCTTAGTGAGCATTTATCATTTTATGCATAAATTGTGACATAATTTGATTTTTTGCAGCAATACCTCATAAACCATCTTTATAGATTTATTACTTCACATATGTTCACTTATCCAAGAAAATGTGCTTTGCCAAAAATAATAAGGGCACAGAGTTTGTGCAGTCTACACTTTTATGGTTGTCATTGTTTTTGATCAATTAATCATAGAGAGAAGATCTGACAATATGGAGAGTATGTGGAATAGTGATGAGCTGAGTAGTCAAGAAAGTTGCAAGCCAAGTGAGACTAGTTTGATAAAATCAATCATTTTGAAGAACATTATTTTTTAATTAGTTCAAGTTCCTTGATAGGGTAAAGTTAAAACCTGTGGAGAACACAGGGACTATTCATGCTGTGATTCTTGCTGAACATGTCAAATTTAGCTATAAAGAATTATGACTTAAGAGTGAAATTGATACAAATAAAGCAGCCACACATGGCGAGCTTTTACAAGAGTAGAAGAATGTTATGTTTATTTCCAGGAAAGATGCCTTATCAATTCTAGGGCTGTCTTCACCATCAAGTGTTGCATATTTCTGCTGATACTATTGACTCATCATCAGTGCTCACAGTGAGCTACTCACAAACTTTTGTTTTCCTAGTTCCCTTCATTGCTACTTTTAAGATAACTGACTGGGAGGAAATGTACAATGTGTGAACAAAAAACAAAGTAAAGTATGTTTTTACATAGTTAACTGGCCTATTTGAATTTTGAATCCCAAAAACTTGTCTTCATCAGCACATTGTTCTACTAGTAAATCAAACAATTCTTACACTATATAGGGAAAGAGTTTTACTGCTAATGTTAACAATAAGACTTTACACATGCCAGCCTGTGTCCTTCATTATATATTGTTTGTCCAACACAGTTTTGACCATGAAGTTGAGTACTTCTGCTATTTATGTATCATGGAAAGTATGTTATAAACTGTGCAGGATGATAGGACAGAAATTATGTGATATTTTCCTTTAAAATATAATTATTAAATGCCATTTATATCACTTAAATTTTCTTAATATAATCCATTATAATAAAAGAAATATTACACTTTGATATTTTATTATTTGATTTAAGTATGATTTGTTTGCTAAACTAAATATTTTACCTCATGAAAAATAGAAAACCCACCCTGGCCTGTGTGCCTCAGTTGGTTGACCATTATCTTATACACCAAAAAGGTGAGTAGGTATCTTAATGGGGATTGCATTGAATCTATACATTGCTTTGGGTAGTGTGGACATTTTAATTATGTTGATTCTACCAATCCATGAACACGGTATATTATTCCATTTATTTATGTCTTCTTCTATCTTTTTTTCAATATCCTATAGTTTTCTGAGTACAGGTCTTCTACCTCCTTAGTTAAGTTTATTACTGGGTACCTTAATTTTTTTGTTGCAATGGTAAATGGGATTGGTTGTTTTTTTTCATTTCTCTTTCTGTGAGTTCATTATTGATGTATACAAAAGCCATAGATTTTTAGGTGTTAATGTTGTATCCTGCCACATTGCCTAATTCATTTATTAAGTCTAGTTGTTTTTTGATGGAGTCTTTAGGGTTTTCTATGTATAATATCATGTCATCTGCAAATAATGACAGTTTTACTTCTTTTCCAATTTGGATGGCTTTTATTTCTTCTTCTTGTCTGATTGCTATGGCTAGCACTTCCAGTACTATATCAAACAGGAGTGGTGAACACATGCCCTTTCTTAAACATTGACTGAATCACTTCTTTATACAGACACATCATACCAGTCATTTCATACTCACAGGGCTCATAATTCATCTGTGGAAATGCACATGCAATTAAGGGGATCTTTAAGTTATGAACAAATGGTACAAATTATTCATAAGTGCTAAAAAGTAAAAAAAAAAAAAGGAAATCCTTGTGCACTTACCTTTAATAGAGAAACTTTTCTGAAAAAAAAGTTTGAAGACATAATGGACATGGATTGTCTATATAAAAGATGCTATACTTTGGGTCTAGAGCTACATAAAGGTCAACTGAAAATTTTATACATTATATCTATGCTCACCATATGAATAAATTCATACATTTGGCATTTTCTTTTTTTTTCTGTATGTATAAACAGTTGCAAGTTTAATTATACATAATAAAAGATCCTCTGGCTTAAAAAGTAACAGGTGAGATTATTTCATTATCTACTTAACTATCCATTCCTGCCATTATTTATTTTTTATTTCAATTTGAAGCCAAGAATATAGCATTCTTTCTGAAAATTATTTTTATTATTTGTAAGCATTATATTTCTGCAAAGTGTTCATGATGGTAGTTGCATTAGTTTCATTCCATTTTGAAAAGAAAATGAGCAGCTTGGCCAGCTCTTATTGTAACAACTTGAATGTGAAATATATTTCTATGTTTTTAAATAATGGTTTTGTTTATACTGTAGATTTTGATTTTCAGTCAAAACTGTGTATTTGCTGATATTATTAAGTGTCTTTAGTATTGTCCATTGACTTCTAAGAAATAATGTTCACAATTATACCAGGGTTTCATTGAAAGTAATATAATAATTAAAAATAGGTTTAAAATATTACTGTTTTTATATGCAGTGTTCATTTACATAAATTATATTGAAGCACTATCATATTATCCCTCCCCCCCATTTTTCTGCTACATTTATGTCAAAAACCATCTCTAAAGTGGTTGTAATTTATTTTTATTGGCTCCTCTGATACACACATATACAATTATTGTGACTACAAATGCAATTATTCATACCTAGAAAAATACATATAGTAGTTACTTTATCAACCAAACTGGAGTAGTGAAATTCTATACTATCAGGTGAAAAAATACAAATGGTTATTTGAAACAAGAAATTTTAGGAACAAAACAAAACACTAGAATGATGTGATTTTGTTTTTAGGCCTACTAATTAATTTTCATATGTAGGTGGTAGAATATCAATTTGATTTACTAACATGTATGCACCCTGGAACATGATTAAAATTTTTTATGTGATTTTATTTTATATAATTTTGTAGGTCTCATTTATGATAAACAGTGAAATATTAGTAAAGTTGATAGGCACTGCACTTAGGTATGTTTTCCGATTACAAGTGAAGCATGAGTTATATTTCTAATGTGTTATTGAAATGATCTAGAAAATCATGTATGAATCTATTTTCATGACATTCTGGCAGAGTTAAAGGTCCTCTAAATAGTGGAATCATCTTATTAGACATGTGCAGTCTGGAAACTAATTATATATTTTTTTATAATGGAGATAAAAGTATTATTATGCTGTTGTTTGATGTGTAGGCAATCATATTTTTAATGGATGGTGGCTCTACTTTCATCTTTTATGATTGCAGAAACATGTATGATTACAGGAACTTCAACCCTCACCTTTATAAAAATAGAAAATAAAATGACTGTCATTACCAACCATTTATTCAACACTGAGTACCTAGTCTTCATAAGAAACTTTTTGTGACACAGAGATGATGAAAACAAGATGATTATCCACAAAAAGGTCCTGGTCTGGTAGGGTAGAAAGATATATGTACTAATAATTTATTATAATATTACATGTAAAATAATCAAGTACATATAAAGATCTGGCAATATATCATTATTGTTTTGATTTAAATGTATGAATGATAAAACTAACTTTCAAAGTATCAGACTGCCAAATAGAATTTTATTCACAATGCATCATTTGCTGGGAATGTTTTAAATGAATTGAGTGCCTACTATGAGCAAAGAAATTAGACAACTAATTTACTTTTGCCTACAAAAATTAATCTTGCTTTAAAAAGAAAAAGGCCAGACAATCTTATGAATTTGCTGCATTTTCTTTATCCTTCTATAGTGATCAAGCCTATGTTTTCCTTCCTTGTTGCACTTTTTCTATCTTTTGCATTTTCCTACCTAATGTTGAGGTTTTATTAAACCCCGTTGATTTAAGCATCTTAACAACTTCAAATTGAGTGAGGAGTATATTGTATATTACCTTTGTTAGGTCTTATTTATATATGATAATCACAAGAATAAGAGCACTATCCTATATAATTAAAGGGTAATATGCAAATTGACCAAACAGCATAATGACTCGTCGGCAGGGGGTGAGGCTGGCGAGTGGGAGGTGACAGGCCAGCCAAGGCAGGTGCCAGCAGGCAGAGGGAGGGGATGGTGATTGGGGGGCAGCGGGGTGGTGCCTGTCCCCCAATCAGCCCACCAGGGTCACCTCCCAAAGGGGGAGGCCACCAGCAGGGCAATGGCCGGCCACTCGCTGCTGGTGCTGTCCCGATTGGCAAGCTGGTCACCTCCTGCAGAGGAGAGGGCCTAAGCTATCAGTTAGACATCCCCTTAGATCTCCCAGACTGTGAGAGGGCACAGACTGGGCTGAGGGGTCCACTCAAGTCCAAATATTTTCATGCTCCGGGCCTCTAGTTTATAATAAGACCTCAGTGATTTCTGAACAAGTCACCTCCTGTGGCAATAAATTATGACATTAAAAATATAAATATGAAACTATTCCCTAAGAATCATTCAAGAAATCAGTAAGGCAAGCACAATTTTCTTTACAAAAATATTGAGTATGAGTGGTTTGCCCTAAATATCTATCTTCTTTTAGCCACTATGCTCCACTGAGTGAAATTCCCATGAAGAGTCAATAATTGATTAGGCAACATAAGAAGGTCTCTGCTAAAGAGCTGCTATCTGTGAGGATGCTTTAAAGCTAGTTTTTTAAATCAAATTAGGTAGTTGATATCTGGAATGGGTAAGTTTCAAGGAAAGAAGCAAAGATGTAGCAGTAAAACTATATAAAAGAAGCTGTTTGGGGCACCTATGATGGAGAATCTGTTTCTTTTACAAAACCCCTGTTTCCTTATTTGAACACTACTGTGAGGGAATAATCTCCTTCAATAACTCAGGATGATCTTAAAGGCTCATCAAGGTATTTTACTAAATAAAAGAATACATCACTTAAAATAAAACATGATATTCCCCTGGAAGATAGAAGTGGGTACAGTGTTTCGTTCATACCAGGGAATATAACCAGCAACTTAAACTAATGTCAAATGTCAGGCTGTGGAGTCTATCCTACATGGAGAACTTTGGCATCACATTAATAAAAGCCAATATAGAGCCATGAGCTACTATGAAAACAAAATTTCTTTTATATCAATATCTCACAAGAAATATTATTTACTATGAAACCAAAAAAATAAATATTTTTTAAAAATAAATATTAGGTTACAGATAGAAAGTATGAAAATATTATTTCCACTTTTCACTGGGACTCCCAACTTCAAGAAGTATATATAGGAATTGGCGAAGGAGAAGTGGCTGGTGAGACAGTTTGCAGCTGGGAAGGGCAGAGATCTCCTGGTAAAACAGGATCTGGGCAATAGAATCTGCTGGATCTCTAAAGCCAGAAGGTCAGGGGAAAACTACACGGTGCCAAGCCGCGTCCCTGAGGACAAAGTGTTTGACTGTGAGAAAAAGGGTCCACGGGACTGCGGGAGGTAGTAGGTTTTAGACCTTGGAGTCTGATTTGGGATCTGAGCTCAAAGGCAGCCCTGAAGAGCTAACTGCCGGACCGCTCAGTGCCGGCAAGAGAGTAAATTGCAAAGACACGGTCCCTCTTCGCGCCGGGGCCTGTGTCTTTCTCCACTGAACCTAATTCGTAGGACCTTTCTGATACAGACACTTACCCGTGCTGAGGTGCAGGAGAAGGGGAGGAGTTGTGGAACCTGGGGAGAGTGGGCAGAGGTGGAAGCGTGTCTGGGGCTGAGTCACATCGGATCACTGGTCGCAATTTTCTTCTAAGAGTTAACCCCTCCCTCCAGTCTCCAGGCAAACAATATAGCCACACCCGGATACAACTCTGATTAACACTATAGGATTTGAATACTCCCTGAGGCCATAGATACCGCCCAAAAGAAAAACCTTTAGCATCTATTATGCAGTTAAACTACCAGAGCTCTTCAGAGTGCTTCAGTGTGCCTCGCTGGCAAACTTACCCCTGGTGCTCCTGTGAGCTGCCACTGGGAGTAAGAGCCTATCCAACACAGGTACAGCATTAAAAGCTGAGTCTACCCACCCCAAAATTACAGAACTCTGGGCAACACAGTCACGCCTTTCCAGACTGCAGGCCCCCCGAGCCACATGACTCCGACAGACAGTTCCTTGGAGCCACTGTGAGTCCCCACTGGGCAAGCATAATTTTAATTTAGGATGCAAGACAGAAAAACTGGGATACTACCCTCCACGACTGCTAACCTCTAGACACTGCAGTTGTGCCTCTCAAACTCACAGGCCTACATCAAGAGAACCCAAATAGTTCAAGTAGGGAACTACTCTAGATTACCAAGCCCAGGAGAACTGAGAGATTATACCAGTAGCACCATCACCAAAAGATCCTGGGTAGCAAAGCAATTGGAACTACAATTAAAACATTACAGGAAAACATGGGAGACAGAAAGGATATTCTCAAAGGAAGGAACAAGAGGAATCACCAGAAAGGGAGTTAAATGAACTTGAGGCTAACAGCTTAACAGAGAAAGAATTCAGAGTATTCGATATAAGGATGTTTAAACGGATGGATGACAAATACACACAACTCAGTGAGAACTATAAGGAGCTGAATGAAAGCATCACTGACATGAAAAGAAACCAAGAGGAGATAAAGAACGACATAGCTGCAATAAAGAACACAATGGAAGGCTTAAAGAGTAGAGTAGAAGAGGCTGAGGACTGCATCAGCGAATTAGAAGACAAGGTAGGAAAAAATACACAAACACAGCAGCAACTGGAAGGAAGACTTAAAAAACAAGAGGAAAGCCTAAGGGAGCTTTGGGACGACAAAAAACAAAACAGTATTCGAATAATAGGGATAAAAGAAGGAGAGGAAGAGAAGCAAGGACTAGAAAACCTGTTGGAAGAAATACTGACAGAAAACTTCCCTGATATTGGCAAGAAAAAAATTATCCAAGTCCAAGAAGCATACACAGTCCCAAACAAGTTGAACCCCAAAAGACCGACATCAAGACACATCATAATTAAATTGACGAACACCAATGACAAAGCAAGAATCTTAAAGGCTGCCAGAGAGAGACAGAAAGTTACCTACAAGGGATCTCCTATTAGAATATCAACTGATTTTTCAACAGAAATACACCAGGCCAGAAAGGAATGGAATGAAATATATAAAGTGATGCAAAACAAGGGACTGAATCCAAGAATACTATACCCAGCAAGGCTATCATTCAAAATTGAAGGTGGAATCAGAAGCTTCACAGACAATAAAAGGGCTAAGAGAGTTCATCACTACCAAGCCAGCAATGCAAGAAATGCTAAAGGCGCTGCTGTTAAAAGAAGAAAGAGAAAGGCAAGAAGAAATATAGACACTAAGGAAAAATATGTCAACAAACAGGTACTTATCAATAATAACATTAAATGTAAATGGATTAAATGCACCAATCAAAAGACATAAGGTAACTGAATGGATAAGAAAACATGACCCATATATTTGCTGTCTACAAGAGACCCACCTTAGAGCAAAAAACTCACACAGACTGAGAGTGAAGGGATGAAAAAACATTTTTCAGGCAAATGGAAATGAGAAAAAAGCTGGGGTTGCTATACTTATATCAGATAAAATAGACCTCAAAGAAAAGGCCATAATAAGAGATAAGGAAGGCCACTACATAAAACTAAAGGGAGCAATCCAGCAAGAAGATATAACTCTGGTAAACATTTATACAACCAATGCAGGAGTGCCCAAATACATAAAAAATCTCCTGGAAGATATAAAGGGAGAGATCAACATCAATACAATCATAGTAGGGGACTTTAATACACCACTGACATCAATGGATAAATCCTCTGGACAAAAAATCAGCAAAGAAACAGCAATTCTAAATGACACACTAGATCAGATGGACCTAATTAACATCTTCAGAGTATTTCACCCCAAAGCCATGGAATATACTTTCTTCCCAAGTGCACATGGGACATTCTCAAAAATAGACCACATATTGGGTAACAAGCAAAGTCTCCCCAAATTCAAAAAGATTGAAATCATATCAAGCATTTTCTCAGACCACAATGGCATAATATTAGAAATAAACTACAATAAAAACATTCCAAAAAATTCAAACACTTGGAAACTGAATAGCATGCTACTAAACAATGATTGGGGTATCAATGAGATCAAAGGAGAAATTAAAAACATCCTGGAAACGAATGAAAATGAAAACACAACATTGCAAATCCTATGGGACACAATGAAAGCAGTCCTGAGAGGGAAGTGTATAGCTCTACAGGCCTATCTCAAAAAACAAGAAAAAATGGTAATAGATCATCTAACTCAACAACTCAAAGAACTAGAAAGGGAGCAACAAGAAAAGCTCACAGTGAGCAGAAAAAATGAAATAATAAAGAGCAGAGCAGAAATGAATGACATAGGACCAAAAAAACAATACACAAGATCAACAAAACCAAGAGCTGGTTCTTTGAAAGGATAAACAAGATTGATGAACCTCTAGCCAGGCTCACCAAGAAGCAGAGAGATAGGACCCAAATAAGCAAAATCAGAAATGAAAGAGGTAAAATAACAACAGACCCCACAGAAATACAAAGGATTGTCAACAAATACTATGATCAACTCTATCCCAACAAACTAGATAACCTGGAGGAAATGGTCACATTCCTAGAAAAACACAACCTTCCAAAACTTACTCAGGAGGAGACTAAAAATCTCAATAGGTTGATAACTATGGAAGAAATTGAAGCAGTCATCAAAAAACTTTCAGCAAACAAAAGCCCAGGACCAGACGGGTTCACAGGGTAGTTTTACAAAACATTCAAGGAAGAGCTAAAACCTATCCTCCTCAGACTATTTCAGAAAATTCAAGAAGAAGGAACACTACCAAGCTACTTCTATGAAGCCAGCATCACCCTAATACCAAAACCAGATAAAGATAACACAATGAAAGAGAAGTACAGGCCAATATCCCTCATGAACATAGATGTCAAAATCGTCAACAAAATTCTAGCAAATCGAATCCAGTAGTACATCAGAAAGCTCATACACCACGACCAAGTAGGGTTTATCCCTGGGATGCAAGGATGGTACAATATTCGCAAATCAATAAACGTCATACATCACATAAACAAATTGAGAGATAAAAATCATATAGTCATATCAATTGATGCAGAAAAAGCATTTGACAAAATCCAACACTCTTTCTTGATAAAAACTCTCAGCAAGATAGGAATAGAAGGATCATACCTCAACATAATAAAAGCCATATATGGGAATTGGAGAACATTATGTTAAGTGAAATAAGCCAGTCAATGAAGGAAAAATGCCACATGATCTCACTCATTTATGGATAATAAAGAACATTATAAACTGTTGAACAAAAAGATAGATACAGAGGCAGTAAAGCATTAAACAGTCTGTCAAATTACAGCAGGAAGGTTAGGGAGAGGTGGGGAAGATAAGAGATCAATCAAAGGACTTGTATGCATGCATATAAGCATAACCAATGGATGCAAAACTCTGGGGGGTGAGGGCATATATGGGAATGGGGTGGAGGGGGGCAATGGTATGATATGTACACATATAATAACTAAATATATTAAAAAAATTTTAAAAAGCCATATATGACAAACCCGCAGCCAACATCATACTCAATGGGCAAAAATTAAAAACATTTCCCCTAAGAACAAGAACAAGACAGGGATGCCCACTCTCACCACTCCTGTTCAACATAGTGCTAGAAGTACTAGCCATTGCATTCAGACAAGGAGAAGAAATAAAAGGCATTCAAATTGGGAAAGAAGAAGTAAAACTGTCCTTATTTGCAGATGACATGATACTGTACATAGAAAACCCTAAAGACTCCATCAAAAAATTATTAGATTTAATAAATGAATTTGGCAGAGTAGCAGGATACAAAATAAATGTTAAGAAATCTATGGCATTTCTATACACCAATAATGAACTTACAGAAAGAGAGACTAAAAAAGAAATCCCATTTACCATCACACCACAAAAATTAAGATATCTAGGAATAAACTTAACTAAGGAGGTAAAAGATCTATACACGGAAAACTACACAACATTGAAAAAAGAGATAGAGGAAGACATAAACAGATGGAAAAACATACCATGTTCATGGATTGGTAGAATCAACATCACCAAAATGTCCATTCTACCCAAAGCAATCTATAATTTCAATGCACTTCCCATTAAAATACAACGGCATACTTCACAGACCTAGAACGAACTTTCCAAAAATTCATCTGGAATAAAAAAAGACCCCAAATAGCCACAGCAATCCTGAGAAAGAAGAACAAAGTAGGTGGGATCTCCACACCTGATTTCAAGCTGTATTACAAAGCCACTGTTCTCAAAACAGCCTGGTATTGGCACAAGAACAGACATATAGATCAATGGAATTGAATAGAGAACCCAGAAATCGATCCAAATCACTATGCTCAATTAATATTCGACAAAGAAGGAATGAACATACAATGGAATCAAGACAGTCTCTTCAATAAATGTTGTTGGGAAAATTGGACAGATACATGCAAAAAAATGAAACTAGACCACCAACTTACACCATACACAAAAATAAACTCAAAATGGATCAAGGACTTAAACATAAGACAGGAAACCATAAAAATACTAGAGGAATCCACAGGCAGAAAAATCTCTGACATATGGCAAAAGAACTTCTTCACTGATACTGCTCCTAGGGCAATGGAAGCTAAAGAGAAAATAAACAAATGGGATTACATCAAAATAAAAAGCTTTTGTACAGCAACAGAAACCATCAATAAAACAACAAGAAAGCCCACAGCATGGGAGAACATATTTGCCAATGATGTCAACGATAAGGGTTTAATCTCCAACATTTACAGGGAACTCATGCAGCTTAACAAAAAGCAGAAAAACAACCCAATCAAAAAATGGGCAACTGATCTAAATAGACACTTTTCCAAAGAAGACAGAAGGAAGGTCAAGAAACATATGACAACCTGCTCTAAATCACTAATCATCAGAGAGATGCAAATCAAAACAACAATGCGGTACCATCTCACACCTGTCAGAATGGCTATTATCAACAAATCAACAAATGACAAGTGCTGGCGAGGATATGGAGAAAAAGGAACCCTCATGCACTGCTGGTGGGAATGCAGACTGGTGCAGCCACTGTGGAGAACAGTATGGAGTTTCCTTTAAAAACTAAAAATGGAACTCCCATTTGACCCAGTGATCCCACTTCTAGGAATATATCCTAAGAAACTGGAAACATCAATCAGAAAGGATATATGCACCCCTATGTTCATAGCAGCACAATTTACCATAGCTAAGATTTGGAAACAGCTTAAGTGCCCATCAGCAGATGAGTGGATTAAAAAACAGTGGTACATCTACACAATGGAATACTACACTGCGGTAAAAAAGAAGGAGCTCTTACCATTTGCAACAATATGGATGGAGATGGAGAACATTATGCTTAGTGAAATAAGCCAGGCATAGAAAGATAAATATCACATGATCTCACACATTTGTGGAATATAATGAACAACATAAACTGATGGGGGGAAAAATAGATCCAGAAACAGAGAAACATCAATCAGAACGTCAAACCTCAGGGCAGAAATTGTGAGGTAACCAGAAACCCAAGAATGCACGAGAATGTCTTTTCAGCCATGCTAGCAATCATCAGATGTACGATACTTTTACCTGAGACAAGAGGGTAAGTATTTTGGACTTATGCTCCTGACCCTTCATGGGTAAGACCCATTATGTGGGCTGATCGCCTGACTAATGTAGTTACAAATAATACCAAACACCCTGGACATCCAGGAGGTCCCTGGGTGGGGCAAGAAAGTATAAATACACAGGGTTCTCCACCCAGCTTCCCTTTTGTATGACACAAAATCAAAACAATGCCCCTTTGTGTGTAAAATTAAAGAGAGGTTTCTGGCTTGTGTGGACACCAAAGAAAGGGTGTCACTACTATCACTACTTGCCCGCGGTAGAGGTGCAGAAAATATAACTAAGACCTTGTCTATACAAAAAGTAATAAACAGCCAGTTTGAAAGGGTATTGCCATGGACTAGAAAAAAGAATATCCTTACATGATATTATTCTACACTGTCATTAAAATTTTTCCCAGATTTGGATCACCCCCATTACTAATAATAGTTCCTCATACCTGTGGGGATAAAAAATAAAAATCATCTGTTTGGTGCTTGGAGACAAACGTAACACATCTCTAGATATTTTAGAGTTACAGCAGCATATTATACAATTACCCAAAACAAACTTACAAACTAATTCTTTGAATGTCTGGAAGCAATTTAAAAAGGACATGAAAGGGTTTAATCCCTTCCACTGTGTAGAGGGCCCCCTGGGAAGGCACCTAAGCATGCTAAATTGGCCCCTTTTGCCCTTTTGTCCAAGAGGGACCCGCTTCTCACCATCCAATTGTCCACAGCTGTTGCCTGAGCTTCTGTTCATGCCAAGGTTGAAACCTAGTGATGGCTGGTACCATGGATCTGTCTCTCGCCCAGTGGGGTGAGCTGGGCCTCCTTGGAGAAGAAACCTGGGTTCCACAATATATGTGATCAGTGCTGGGACCCTGCCAGCAGGGGAGGGGATCCCAAGGCAGGTGTTGTGCGTGGAGGCCATGGGGGCATAGCCGACCAAGGAGACAGAACTAAACCTCACATCACCCTTCTTGGCCCTGGAGGATGGCTGGTTAGCCAGAGATGGATAAGATTCCTCAGGGAAGGAACAACCTAAGACAGGCACAGTCGCATAGGGGCCATCAGGAGAGAACTTGGGGGTCAACAGAGGTGGGGCACAGACCTTCACCCCCCCCCAAGTTTGCAGGGCCTGAACCCTCACCCCTGCTGAAGGAGATCTCCTGCCCCCATGGCTGCTCAGCTTCACATGCCCAGCTCAAATTGGGACCCAGGTAACAGAGACTTGGCCGACAGCAGATGCCCTCTCACTGCAACAAGACTTGATGGAGATGTCTTGCACCCATGATCCGGGGAACTGGGGTCTATGATATCTAAATCCAGCCTAGCACCAGGAATGCTCAGGGCCTACTCAAGAAGGCAAATAATCCTCTCCACTAATAATTACAGGGTAAAACAAGATGGTTGTTAGAGTATTAAATTTGACAGTAAAATAGAGGTCAAGTTTTCAGACTAATTTAAATTGGCCAATCGAAATAAGCAAATACTCTAGAAAAATCAATTGTACTGGACAAAAAAAGCTGTTCCTAAAGTGTTAACTAAAATTTTTATTGGTAGTTCATCTCATGGTAAAATTGCATAACATATAATGAACCTAAAGCAGTCACATTTTAGTGCAAAAAGTAAAATTTAAAAGTTATGAAGATTACAGCATAAAATTTCCAAAAGCCTCCCAATATTTAAACCAAAAAAAGGGAGGATAGTAGAAGAATATCATGTAAGGAAAAATATCCTGTAAATAAATTACATCTAGAAATTTTTTACTTTAGAAAACTAACTTTCATGTGTAATGCTAACAGCAAGACACCCAGGTAAAACATACGTGGTGTCAAAACAAGCCAAAGGAAAATCGTTTGGGCAAAAAAATGAAAAAGGATCGCAAGTCAAATTTATAGAAAATATTCCTTTATTAACTTTTGGTCGAGAATATGTTTGTATATTTTCAGAAAACAACTCTGAGACCATGTGGATTCCTGCAACAGAGAGGAATTGACAGGAGTGCTATAGCCATGAAGTCAGAAGAGAAACAGTCCAGAGATGGAAGATGCTGACCATGCCTTGCCATACTAGCAGTTAGCAGATGTGTGTTACTGCAGATTGCCCAGGACCAAACCAGAGAGGGTCGGACCTGCATTACCACCATTTGTCCACCATCCAGAACTGAAATATCATTGCTGTTATGAACACATAAACAACTGTTGGACATAGAAATCGGGACTCAAATAACTGTTGGCCCAGAAAGAAACTCACTATAGACTGATTCATTTGCCTCTCAGCATAACCATTATTGCTTGTCTCATTTTCGGTTCCTATAAGTGTATTCCTAGTATCACATGAGCTCACTCATCTAGGGGAACTGATGAACAACATAGACTGAAGAACAAGAACAGCATTGATCAGACTGTCAGATCTCAGAGGGAAGGTAGGTGAGGGTGGGGACAAGGGAGATAGATCAACCAAAGGACTTGTGTGCTTGCATATGAGCCTAACCAGTGATCATGGACAACAGGGGGAGGGAGACATGCATATGGGGGAGTTTGGGAAGGGATGGAAGGGCGGGTTTGATGACAAATATGTAATACCTTAATCAATAAAGTAATTATAAAAAAAAGAAAATATTATGTCCTACATATCCTATCTAATAAAAGGATAATATGCAAATTAACCATCACTCCATCACAAAGATGGTGGCTCCCATAGCCTCAAGTAGGCAGTGCTCAGTCCTCTCAGCCCTGCCTGGAGTTCCCCAGTCCTGGGGGTGCAGCCGCTGAGAGCGGACAGCATGAGTGGCCTGTTGGAATGCTTGCTTCGTAGCCATGGTGATGAGGCAAGTGTTCCACTCTGGGCAGCAGGCGCAGAGTGGCCTCGGGTGGGGAGGATGCTTGTGTCATCGCCCCGGCAAGGTGGCAAGGGTTCTGCGCCCGGCCGCTGATGGGCCTCTGGGCCGCAGAGAGCCTCTGGCCAGGGGGCGTGGAGTGGCCAGGTCTCACAGAGAGCTACTGGTGCACGGATTTGTGCACAGGGCTACTAGTAGTTTTATAAAAATAAATCTATATGGCATAAAGTATATTAAATGTTGTGCCTACAAAGCATGCCCAACTTATACATAAAGCTTAATAATTACAGGTAACATTTTTTGAGTATTTACTGTAGGCCAGGCACAAAGCTAAGGGAGTAATATGAATTATATCATTAATACTAAAAATAATACCATGAGGAAGAAACTATAATTATTCTCATTTAATTGGTAAAGAAATAGGCTTAGAAAGTTTCCAAGTTCACACAATTATTCAGTGCAGGATCCAAAATTTAACTCATGTTTATCAAACTCTCAGCTATTCTTCCCAATTTTATTGAGATGTAATTTTACATTGTATTAGTTTAAAGTGCACAACATGATTTGATATATGTATATATTGCAAAACAATTACCTCAATAATTTTAGTTAATGTCCATCACCTCACATAAGTAACAAACGCGGTGTGTTTGTGTGTGTGTGTATGTGTATGTGTACTTTTATGATGAGAACTTTTAAGATATATTCCCTAAGCAACATGCTATTCATTATATCCTGAGGACATGTTTATCTTATGAATGGAAGATTGTACCTTTTGATCACCTTCATCTGTTTCTTCAACCCCCTGCCTCTGGCAACCACTAATCAATTCTGTGTTTCTATGAGTTTGGTTTTTATAGATTTCACATACAGGGTGAGGCAAAGGTAGGTTTATAGCTGTTTGTGTGAAAAATAATGCAATAATTGATAAATAATAATATAAGAATAAACTGTTTAGCATACTCACAATTATAAACCTACTTTGCCTCACCGTATATATGTGAGATCATATGACATTTGTCTTCCTTTGTTTGACTTGTTTCACTCAGCATAATGCCCTTAAGGTTCATTCATGTAGTCACAAATGACAAGATTTCCTTCCTTTTTATGGATGATATTATTCCATATATATATATATATATATATATATATATATATATATATATACTTATAACATTTTCTTTATGCATTCATCCATCTTTGTACACTTAGGTTGTTTCAGTGTCTTGACTATTTTAAATAATGCTGCAATGAACATGAAGGTGCAAATATCTTTTTGAATTAGAGTTTTCATTTCCTTAGGATAAATACCCAGAATTGGAATTGCTGGATCATATGGCAGTTCAGGCTTTAATTTTTTTAATGTTTTTATTTATTTGTTTAGAGAGAGAAGGTGGGAGAGGGAGAGAGAGAGAAACATCCATGAGAGAGAATCATGGATCGGCTGCCTCCTGCACGCCCCCTACTGGGGATCGTGCCCACAACCTGGGCATGTGCCCTGACCGGGAATCGAACCCGGGACCCTTGAGTCCACAGGCTGATGCTCAACCACTGAGCCAAGCCAGCCGGGCTAGGCTTTAATTTTTTGAGGAACCCCCTTACTGCACCAATTTACTTTCCCACCAACAGTGATTCCCTTCCTCCATATCCTTGCCAACACTTGTTATTTCTTGTCTTTTTTATAGTAACTATTCTAGTAAGTATAAGGTAATATTTCATTGTGGTTTTGATTTGTATTTACCTGATGATTGGTGATGTTGAGCACCTTTATATGTACCTGTTGGTTATCTGTATGTCTTCTTTTCAGCTCCTCTGACCAGTTTTTTAACAAATCGTTTGCTTTTTTGCTATTTAGTTGTATGAGTTATATTTATATTTTTATATTAACCTCTTATCAGATAGATGATTTGAAAATATTTTCCCCATTTTTTAGGTTATTTTTAATTTTTTGGTTTGTTTAATTTACTGTGCAGAAGGTTTTTACCAAAAATTTTGATCTATAGTCAAAAGTAGACATTCCAGAAGGAATCATAGATACGGCAAGGTGTACCAATTTTGAAATTTTATATTCACAACCTAATATTTTGGGGGTTAAACTAATCAGGGATTTTCCTCCTATAAAATATAAATATCCATGAAAAAATTAACAGCTTGGACCTTATCATTCATTTATATGTTAGTATAATTAGATTAATCCATTTCTTTCTTGATAACACCTTTCCTGAATCACGTGAAGGATGAAGAGAGCATGAGGTCAATGAATCAGAGGAAGAATTTGATCATGAGCTGGTATAATCAAATAGTGAGGAGTCCACAGAAAATTTTTAAAAATGGGGATGAATCTTGTAAGACAAGGCTCAGCACTAACTTAAATAAACCAAAGCCTAGAATATTGACTGAATGTTTAACTGTTATTCCAGCTTCTTAGCACAATAAAATAAATCTGTGGTTTTCGCTTTATTTTGGTGATTTATTTGGAGGGGAGGAGCACACAGCAGCACTGTGAGATTATATCACTTTTACTCTTTGTCCCAATATTTCACATTCTTTCCTAATCCTCCTACCTCCCTACTTGTCCTCCATCATATTAGCGGGTCTGGTGGGTGTAATAAATTACCTCCCTGTGAATCATCAAGTTTACTGCATAGGTCCTGATCCCTGTCATGCTTCCACTGATCATGGCATTGCCTCCTGTGTCCCAGGCAAGCCTGTAAAGCTGGTGTGACAAGTGTCTCAGCAAAGGTTATTTTAATTTAGAACAAGTTTAATTAAGGCTCTCAGTAGAGAAGCCCCACAGGCCTGCCTAGAAACTTACTAATGTGAAATGCAATTATTGGGATATCATGGGAATCAGAAGCAAGCAAATGGACAAATTTATCTGTCAGGAATTATAACATACCATATAACTAGTGACTACCCAATAAGATTGAGTTTGAATATTTGTAAGGAAGATGATTACTTATCCTAAAGAATCTTGAAAACTAGAGGGAGAAAGTGGAGAATGATTTATAAAAGGATATGGTTTAGGCAACTGAATTATAACATTTTTTGGAAAAAGTAATAAAATTAAATGAAATCATTGTTAAACATGTTAATACTGGATCTTAATACTACAGGAAATATATTCAGGTGGGGACAAAGAAGCCCATAACAGGGTATATTTCCTTGATTCTCACAGGGAAGAAAGATGTACTCTACCAAAGTTATGCATGGGAGAAAACTCTACTCTGATCATTATAATTGGATTAATTAATATATGTGGTGGGAGGAAGAACCTATTCTCAGATCCTCACATGAAGGACTTGCATATGCAAATTTGAAAACTTAGCCTCAGTTCTACAGAATAAAGGAACAGACTAACTAGAGTTGAAGAATCTTCAATTGTTTTCTCACCACTTGACTAGTACAGGCTTATGTGTTTGCTTTCCTAATGTATGCTAGTATATTTTTGCACCTGCCAAAATGAAACATATAAAACAATGCAGTCATTCTCAAAATAAAATATTAAAAGACATTAACTAGATTATCTGTATCAATTTGCATGTGTTTGTTTTTCAGATCACTATCCCAGTGAACCTGTTTATCTTCCTCACTCTCTATCAGTATCCTCCTTCTCACCATACACTCCCTTCCTTGAAGCAAAACATTTGTAAAAGCTGCTTTCAGTATTTCTACAAAATCAGAAGTGGCATTTCCAGACCACCTTTTTTTAGTTGTTTGACCTTGCTTCTTTTCTGAACATAAAAGTCTTATTCTCTGTAGAACTGCTGGCAGTATGAGAAACTATCAGTCAATTTTACAGACACTACAAACACTTCAATTCACTACAAAGTTAAGAGTATCATA